>NW_028325269.1:37500-47500 GCF_987193195.1 Phasianus colchicus | reverse complement strand
TTGTTTGCTTCCTCGCTTGCGGGCGTAGGCCCGGCCCGGCGGGGCTTTCCAGGCGCGGGGTGGTCGCGACGGGGTTGCGGGTAGGCCGACACAGCCGCCTCCTCCTCCTCCTCCTCCCGCAACCCCCCCACCCCCGCCCAACCCCAGCCCCCCCTGCCACCCCCCGCAAGCTTAAGCCTACCCCCCCACTCCGGGACTCGCCTCGCATTATTTTTTTGTTTGTTTGTTTATTCTAATGTTTTTATTTCCGCGCTTTTTCCTTCTTCCGTTTCCTTTTAAGCTTCTCAATTTCCGTACGTTTTCCCAATGCTTTTTGAACCTCTGTCTAGTTGTTTATTTCTCTGTTTATTGATTTGTCGGCTCTCTCTCTCTCTCTCTCTCTCTCTCTCTCTCTCGCGTGCGTAGGCCCGGCCCGGCCCGGCCCGGCAGGCCCTCGCCAGGCGCGGGAGGTCGCGACGGGGATGCGGGTAGAGCCGGCGGCCGGCGCCTGAGGCCTTCCTTGCCCCCGCCCGCCCTGCACACGCACCCCCCCCCCTCCCCCCGCCCCCGGCCCCAGCCTTGACCCCTGACCCTCCCTCTCCCAGGCAGATGCGATTTTTAATTTCGTTTTTTTTTTTCCTTTTTAAATGTTCCTTGACTTTCCTCGTTGTTCTGATCTTTTCATTTCATTTTATCTTTTGTTTTCCTATTTGTAGGCCCGGCTCGGGATGGCGGGCCCACGCCGAGGCGCGGGCGCTCGTGACGGGGTGGCGGTATGCCGCCACAGCCGCCGCTGCATTCCCCCCCCCCCCCCCCCCCCCCCCCTCTTAACGTCCGTCCCGTGCCCCGTCGTCCCCCCCCCCCCCCCCCCCACCCAACACCCCTCGGCCCCCACCGCCCGGACTCGCCTCAACGTGATTTTTCTTTACCTATGGTTCTTTCCGTTTAGACTTCTGCCGTTTTCAGCTTTTTTAAAACTTTTCCATTTATATATGATGTTTCTCCGATTCCCCCCCAATATTTTTCCATTTGTTTGTTTATTTATTGCTTGGCTCGCTCGCTCGCTCGCTCGCTCGCTCGCCCGTGCGTGCGTGATTTTTTTTTTTTTTAATTTTAATTTAATTTTTTCCTGTGTTTTTATGTTGTCTTGTTTAGCTTCAAACGTTTCAGCTTCTCTTTTTCTAACTTTTTTTTTAGTTCTTTTTTTTTTCTTTTTTAATTTTCCTCCTTATTTATTCATTCCATTAAAATATTTTCCTACGTACCTTTTCGCTTGCGTGCTTGCTGGCGGCTGCCCGCCTGAGCCCCCCCCCCCCCTCCACCTTTTTCTTTCTTTCTTTCTTTCTTTCTTTCTTTCTTTCTTTCTTTCTTTCTTTCTTTCTTTCTTTCTTTCTTTCTTTCTTTCTTTCTTTCTTTCTTTCTTTCTTTCTTTCTTTCTTTTTCTTTTTCTTTTTCTTTTTCTTTTCTTTTTCTTTTCTTTTTTTCCCCCTCCGTGTTCCTGCTTTTCTGTTTTCGATTTTTCAGAAGCTTCTTAATTTTTGTATGTTTTTCTGATTTTTTTTGAACTTTTTTCCGTTTCTTTCTTTAGTTATTGGCTTAATTCATATATTTATCTATCTACCCATCAGTCTGCCTGTCTCCCCGTCCATTTGCTTGCTTGCTTGCTTGCTCGCTTGCTCGCTCGCCCGCTCCCGCGCGCGTGCGTTTGAGTAGGCCCGGCCCGGCCCGGCGCGCCCTTCCGTTGGGAAGAAGGGGGTCGCGACGGGCTTACGGGTAGATCTCGCGGCCGGCCACCTGAACTTCCCAGCGCGCAAAGCCTAAACCTGACCCTTACCCTAACCTCGCCCGCCTACCCTAACCCTAGCCCTAACCCGCCCTCTCCCGGACGTGCCCCGCCCGACTGGCCCGCTTTTCTGCAGCACCTGTAGACGTATTCTTCTTTCTCTCTCTCTTTCTCTCTTTCTCCCGCCCCCCCCCCGCCCCCCCCCCCCCCCCCCCCCCCCTCTCTTTCTTTCTTTCTCTCTTTTCTTTCCCACCCTAGTCCCCTCCCCCGGCCCCCCGGCCCCTCTTACTTTCTTCTCGAAGACGTCCGTCCGACGTCCGTGCGAGCGCTCGTTTGCTCGGTGGTCGTCCGTTCCTTCCTTCCTTCTTCTTGGGGGACGTTGGCCGAGAGAGCTGCGGGATTTGGGTTTTCCGTTATTTCTTCTTCCCGCCTTTCCTTTCTTTTGCCGCTGCCCGTGCCCGTCCCCCTCCACCCACCCGACTCCCACCCTGCCCGATCGGACCGGGTTTGTTCGCCGTTCCCGCCTCCTTTTTTTTTTTCTTTTTAATTTCATTTTTTACTTTTTTAAGCTCCCTACCTCACCCGCACCCCCCCACACCCCCCTACCCACCACCACCACCACCTCCCACTCCGCCCTCCTCCTCCCCCTCCCACTCCTCGGTCCCCCCCCCCCCCCCCCCAACGCCACCCTCCTTTTTTTTTTTTTTTTTTTAATTTTTCTCTCTCGCTTCCCTCCGGCGGGCCAGGCCCGATGGCTTCGACCGGTCCCCGCAAACTCCCGCCCCCCCCCCCCCCCCCCCGAAACCGGCCGAGGACCCACCCCCAGCCCGCCACGCGCTTTCTTTCCGTTTCTTTCTATTTTTTCTTTTTTTTCTCTGGGGGGAAAGGGGGGGGGGGGGGGGTGGCCGGGCCGGGGTGGGTGGGTGAGGGAACGGGCACGCCCGCCGCCCGGGAGAGGGGCTCAGGGCGAGCCCGGCGTCCGGATGAGTCGAAGGAACGAATCCCAGACGAACGCACACACCCACCCCCGGGACGGACGAGGCCGTTCCCCGCCGGCCTACCTCTGCCGCCGTCTTCCCGCCATTTCTTTTCCTCCCCGCGCTGACACGAGCGGCCGATCCCGTCGCGAGCCCGCCGGACGTTTCCCGCCCGCCCCGCTACGCGCGGGCGGGGACCCGCCGGCGCCTGCGCGCTTCCGCAGAGGGGGAGTGGGGCGGGGGGGGCGGGGGGGGGAGTGGGGGGGGGAAGCGGGGCACATAGCGGCGAGCGGGAAAAGCGCCCTCCCCGCCCAAAACACAAACACACACCATCACCACCCCCACCCCGCAAGCCGCGGGCGGATCGGGTTAGAAATACCCGACTCCGAACACCCGGCGCGAAGAGCTACCGGGCCACCGAGCGAAAAGGGAATCAAACGAAAAGTGTCAAACGAGCGAACGCGCACGCAAACACGCGCCGGTAAAATAAACAAACGAACGGACAGACAAACAAACGCACGCGAGACGAACGAGAAGGGGCCTCCGCCGGACCCCGAGCCGCGGCGGCCGCAATGCGGACCCCGCACCGAACCGCGCCGAACGCGGCCGGACGCCCCTCAGAGCGGGGGCGGCCGGCCGCGCCAGCCGCCGACACGCGGAGCCCGAGTACGCCAGGAACGGGCCGGCCCGGGAGCGACCGACTCGGTCGAACCGAGGCGGAGGCGGCGGCGGCGGCGGCTCGGGTACGACGGAAAGACGGCAAGGCCCAGGCGAGCGCCGAACAACCCGGTCGCTGCCGCGGCGGCGGCCGGACTGCGCGCGGTCTATACGGCTCGGCGCGGCTCGGCCGGTCCGCAGCGGCAAGGAGAGGTCGGCAAAAACGGACGGCCGGAGGTCGCTGCGGCGCCGGCCCGGCGGCGGCGGCCACATCAGCCCGTCTCCGCGCGGTTGCCTGGTCTCCCGCAGCGGGCCAGAGGTCGCTGCGGAGCCGGCCCGGCCGCGGCGGCCACGTCTACCCGGCTCCGCGCGGCTGCCTGGCGCGGCTCAACCGGCCTGGGGTCGCTGCGGCGCCTGCCCGGCAGCGGCGGCCACGTCTACCCGGCTCCGCGAGGCTGCATGGTGCGGCGTAGCCGGCCTGGGGTCGCTGCGGCGCCGTTCCGGCATCGGCGGCCACGTCTACCCGGCTCCGCGCTGCTGCCTGGCGCGGCGCAGCCGCCCAGGGGTCGCTGCGGCGGCGGCCCGGCAGCAGCGGCCACGTCTACCCGGCTCCGCGAGGCTGCATGGCGCGGCTCAACCAGCCTGGGGTCGCTGCTGCGCCGTTTCGGCAGCGGCGGCCATGTCTACCCGGCTCCGCCCGGCTGGCAGGCGCCGCGCAGCCGCCCAGGGGTCGCTGCGGCGCCGTTTCGGCAGCGGCGGCCACGTCTACCCGGCTCCGCGCGGTTTCCTTGGTCTCCCGCAGCGGGCAGAGGTCGCTGCGGAGCCGGCCCGGCAGCGGCGGCCACGTCTACCCGGCTCCGCGAGGTTGCATGGCGAGGCGTAGCCGGCCTGGGGTCGCTGCGGCGCCGTTCCGGCATCGGCGGCCACGTCTACCCGGCTCCGCACTGCTGCCTGGCGCGGCGCAGCCGCCCAGGGGTCGCTGCGGCGCCGTTCCGGCATCGGCGGCCACGTCTACCCGGCTCCGGGAGGCTGCCTGGCCTCCCGCAGACGGCCTGGGGTCGCAGCGGCGGCCCGGTAGTCGCGGCCACGTCAGCCCGACTCCGCGCGGCTGCCTTGTGCGGCGCAGCCGGCCCGGCTTCGCCGCGGAGCCGTCCCGGCAGCGGCGGCCACGTCTACCCGGCTCCGCGAAGCTTCATTGCGCGACTGCAGCCGTCCTGGGGTCGCTGCGGCGCAGTTCCGGCATCGGCGGACGAGTCTAACCCGGCTCCGCGCGGCTGCATGGCGCGGCTCAACCGGCCTGGGGTCGCTGCGGCGCCGGCCCGGCAGCGGCGGCCACGTCTACCCGGCTCCGCGAGGCTGCATGGCGCGGCGTAGCCGGCCTGGGGTCGCTGCGGCGCCGTTCCGGCATCGGCGGCCACGTCTACCCGGCTCCGCGCGGCTGCCTGGCGCGGCGCAGCCGCCCAGGGGTCGCTGCGGCGCCGTTCCGGCAGCGGCGGCCACGTCTACCCGGCTCCGCGAGGCTGCCTGGCCTCACGCAGACGGCCTGGGGTCGCTGCGGCGGCGGCCCGGCGGCGGCGGCCACGTCAGCCCGACTCCGCGAAGCTGCATGGCGCGACTGCAGCCGTCCTGGGGTCGCTGAGGCGCCGTTCCGGCACCGGCGGACGAGTCTACCCGGCTCCGCGCGGCTGCCTGGCGCGGCTCAACCGGCCTGGGGTCGCTGCGGCGCCGGCCCGGCAGCGGCGGCCACGTCTAGCCGGCTCCGCGAGGCTGCATGGCGCGGCGTAGCCGGCCTGGGGTCGCTGCGGCGCCGTTCCGGCATCGGCGGCCACGTCTACCCGGCTCCGCGCGGCTGCATGGCGCGGCTCAACCGGCCTGGGGTCGCTGCGGCGCCGTTCCGGCATCGGCGGCCACGTCTACCCGGCTCCGCGAGGCTGCCTGGCGCGGCTCAACCGGCCTGGGGTCGCTGCGGCGCCGTTCCGGCATCGGCGGCCACGTCTACCGGGCTCCGCGCTGCTGCCTGGCGCGGCGCAGCCGCCCAGGGGTCGCTGCGGCGGCGGCCCGGCAGCAGCGGCCACGTCTACCCGGCTCCGCGCGGTTTCCTTGGTCTCCCGCAGCGGGCAGAGGTCGCTGCGGAGCCGGCCCGGCAGCGGCGGCCACGTCTACCCGGCTCCGCGAGGCTGCATGGCGAGGCGTGGCCGGCCTGGGGTCGCTGCGGCGCCGGCCCGGCAGAGGCGGCCACGTCTACCCGGCTCCGCACTGCTGCCTGGCGCGGCGCAGCCGCCCAGGGGTCGCTGCGGCGCCGTTCCGGCATCGGCGGCCACGTCTACCCGGCTCCGGGAGGCTGCCTGGCCTCCCGCAGACGGCCTGGGGTCGCAGCGGCGGCCCGGTAGTCGCGGCCACGTCAGCCCGACTCCGCGCGGCTGCCTTGTGCGGCGCAGCCGGCCCGGCTTCGCCGCGGAGCCGTCCCGGCAGCGGCGGCCACGTCTACCCGGCTCCGCGAAGCTTCATTGCGCGACTGCAGCCGTCCTGGGGTCGCTGCGGCGCAGTTCCGGCATCGGCGGACGAGTCTAACCCGGCTCCGCGCGGCTGCATGGCGCGGCTCAACCGGCCTGGGGTCGCTGCGGCGCCGGCCCGGCAGCGGCGGCCACGTCTACCCGGCTCCGCGAGGCTGCATGGCGCGGCGTAGCCGGCCTGGGGTCGCTGCGGCGCCGTTCCGGCATCGGCGGCCACGTCTACCCGGCTCCGCGCGGCTGCCTGGCGCGGCGCAGCCGCCCAGGGGTCGCTGCGGCGCCGTTCCGGCAGCGGCGGCCACGTCTACCCGGCTCCGCGAGGCTGCCTGGCCTCACGCAGACGGCCTGGGGTCGCTGCGGCGGCGGCCCGGCGGCGGCGGCCACGTCAGCCCGACTCCGCGAAGCTGCATGGCGCGACTGCAGCCGTCCTGGGGTCGCTGAGGCGCCGTTCCGGCACCGGCGGACGAGTCTACCCGGCTCCGCGCGGCTGCCTGGCGCGGCTCAACCGGCCTGGGGTCGCTGCGGCGCCGGCCCGGCAGCGGCGGCCACGTCTAGCCGGCTCCGCGAGGCTGCATGGCGCGGCGTAGCCGGCCTGGGGTCGCTGCGGCGCCGTTCCGGCATCGGCGGCCACGTCTACCCGGCTCCGCGCGGCTGCATGGCGCGGCTCAACCGGCCTGGGGTCGCTGCGGCGCCGTTCCGGCATCGGCGGCCACGTCTACCCGGCTCCGCGAGGCTGCCTGGCGCGGCTCAACCGGCCTGGGGTCGCTGCGGCGCCGTTCCGGCATCGGCGGCCACGTCTACCGGGCTCCGCGCTGCTGCCTGGCGCGGCGCAGCCGCCCAGGGGTCGCTGCGGCGGCGGCCCGGCAGCAGCGTCTACCCGGCTCCGCGCGGTTTCCTTGGTCTCCCGCAGCGGGCAGAGGTCGCTGCGGAGCCGGCCCGGCAGCGACGGCCACGTCTACCCGGCTCCGCGAGGCTGCATGGCGAGGCGTGGCCGGCCTGGGGTCGCTGCGGCGCCGGCCCGGCAGAGGCGGCCACGTCTACCCGGCTCCGCACTGCTGCCTGGCGCGGCGCAGCCGCCCAGGGGTCGCTGCGGCGCCGTTCCGGCATCGGCGGCCACGTCTACCCGGCTCCGGGAGGCTGCCTGGCCTCCCGCAGACGGCCTGGGGTCGCAGCGGCGGCCCGGTAGTCGCGGCCACGTCAGCCCGACTCCGCGCGGCTGCCTTGTGCGGCGCAGCCGGCCCGGCTTCGCCGCGGAGCCGTCCCGGCAGCGGCGGCCACGTCTACCCGGCTCCGCGAAGCTTCATTGCGCGACTGCAGCCGTCCTGGGGTCGCTGCGGCGCAGTTCCGGCATCGGCGGACGAGTCTAACCCGGCTCCGCGCGGCTGCATGGCGCGGCTCAACCGGCCTGGGGTCGCTGCGGCGCCGGCCCGGCAGCGGCGGCCACGTCTACCCGGCTCCGCGAGGCTGCATGGCGCGGCGTAGCCGGCCTGGGGTCGCTGCGGCGCCGTTCCGGCATCGGCGGCCACGTCTACCCGGCTCCGCGCGGCTGCCTGGCGCGGCGCAGCCGCCCAGGGGTCGCTGCGGCGCCGTTCCGGCAGCGGCGGCCACGTCTACCCGGCTCCGCGAGGCTGCCTGGCCTCACGCAGACGGCCTGGGGTCGCTGCGGCGGCGGCCCGGCGGCGGCGGCCACGTCAGCCCGACTCCGCGAAGCTGCATGGCGCGACTGCAGCCGTCCTGGGGTCGCTGAGGCGCCGTTCCGGCACCGGCGGACGAGTCTACCCGGCTCCGCGCGGCTGCCTGGCGCGGCTCAACCGGCCTGGGGTCGCTGCGGCGCCGGCCCGGCAGCGGCGGCCACGTCTAGCCGGCTCCGCGAGGCTGCATGGCGCGGCGTAGCCGGCCTGGGGTCGCTGCGGCGCCGTTCCGGCATCGGCGGCCACGTCTACCCGGCTCCGCGCGGCTGCATGGCGCGGCTCAACCGGCCTGGGGTCGCTGCGGCGCCGTTCCGGCATCGGCGGCCACGTCTACCCGGCTCCGCGAGGCTGCCTGGCGCGGCTCAACCGGCCTGGGGTCGCTGCGGCGCCGTTCCGGCATCGGCGGCCACGTCTACCGGGCTCCGCGCTGCTGCCTGGCGCGGCGCAGCCGCCCAGGGGTCGCTGCGGCGGCGGCCCGGCAGCAGCGGCCACGTCTACCCGGCTCCGCGCGGTTTCCTTGGTCTCCCGCAGCGGGCAGAGGTCGCTGCGGAGCCGGCCCGGCAGCGACGGCCACGTCTACCCGGCTCCGCGAGGCTGCATGGCGAGGCGTGGCCGGCCTGGGGTCGCTGCGGCGCCGGCCCGGCAGAGGCGGCCACGTCTACCCGGCTCCGCGCGGCTGCCTGGTCTCCCGCAGCGGTCCAGAGGTCGCTACGGAGCCGTCCCGGCAGAGGCGGCCACGTCTACCCGGCTCCGCGCGGCTGCCTGGCGCGGCGCAGCCGCCCAGGTGTCGCTGCGGCGCCGCCCCGGCAGCGGTGGCCACGTCTACCCGGCTCCGCGAGGCTGCATGGCGAGGCGTGGCCGGCCTGGGGTCGCTGCGGCGCCGGCCCGGCAGAGGCGGCCACGTCTACCCGGCTCCGCGCGGCTGCCTGGTCTCCCGCAGCGGGCCAGAGGTCGCTACGGAGCCGTCCCGGCAGCGGCGGCCACGTCTACCCGGCTCCGGGAGGCTGCCTGGCCTCCCGCAGACGGCCTGGGGTCGCTGCGGCGCCGGCCCGGCAGCCGCGGCCACGTCAGCCCGACTCCGCGCGGCTGCCTTGTGCGGCGCAGCGGGCCCGGCGTCGCTGCGGAGCCGTCCCGGCATCGGCGGCCACGTCTACCCGGCTCCGCGAAGCTGCATTTCGCGACTGCAGCCGTCCTGGGGTCGCTGGGGCGCAGTTCCGGCATCGGCGGACAAGTCTACCCGGCTCCGCGCGGCTGCATGGCGCGGCTCAACCGGCCTGGGGTCGCTGCGGCGCCGTTCCGGCATCGGCGGCCACGTCTACCCGGCTCCGCGCGGCTGCATGGCGCGGCTCAACCGGCCTGGGGTCGCTGCGGCGCCGTTCCGGCATCGGCGGCCACGTCTACCCGGCTCCGCGAGGCTGCCTGGCGCGGCTCAACCGGCCTGGGGTCGCTGCGGCGCCGTTCCGGCATCGGCGGCCACGTCTACCGGGCTCCGCGCTGCTGCCTGGCGCGGCGCAGCCGCCCAGGGGTCGCTGCGGCGGCGGCCCGGCAGCAGCGGCCACGTCTACCCGGCTCCGCGCGGTTTCCTTGGTCTCCCGCAGCGGGCAGAGGTCGCTGCGGAGCCGGCCCGGCAGCGGCGGCCACGTCTACCCGGCTCCGCGAGGCTGCATGGCGAGGCGTGGCCGGCCTGGGGTCGCTGCGGCGCCGGCCCGGCAGAGGCGGCCACGTCTACCCGGCTCCGCGCGGCTGCCTGGTCTCCCGCAGCGGTCCAGAGGTCGCTACGGAGCCGTCCCGGCAGAGGCGGCCACGTCTACCCGGCTCCGCGCGGCTGCCTGGCGCGGCGCAGCCGCCCAGGTGTCGCTGCGGCGCCGCCCCGGCAGCGGTGGCCACGTCTACCCGGCTCCGCGAGGCTGCATGGCGAGGCGTGGCCGGCCTGGGGTCGCTGCGGCGCCGGCCCGGCAGAGGCGGCCACGTCTACCCGGCTCCGCGCGGCTGCCTGGTCTCCCGCAGCGGGCCAGAGGTCGCTACGGAGCCGTCCCGGCAGCGGCGGCCACGTCTACCCGGCTCCGGGAGGCTGCCTGGCCTCCCGCAGACGGCCTGGGGTCGCTGCGGCGCCGGCCCGGCAGCCGCGGCCACGTCAGCCCGACTCCGCGCGGCTGCCTTGTGCGGCGCAGCGGGCCCGGCGTCGCTGCGGAGCCGTCCCGGCAGCGGCGGCCACGTCTACCCGGCTCCGCGAAGCTGCATTTCGCGACTGCAGCCGTCCTGGGGTCGCTGGGGCGCAGTTCCGGCATCGGCGGACAAGTCTACCCGGCTCCGCGCGGCTGCATGGCGCGGCTCAACCGGCCTGGGGTCGCTGCGGCGGCGGCCCGGCAGCCGCGGCCACGTCTACCCGGCTCCGCGAGGCTG
>NW_028325269.1:30000-32500 GCF_987193195.1 Phasianus colchicus | reverse complement strand
TGCCGGATTTCCCCTCGGCGCCCCGTCCCGCCCGCCGAGGAAGGCGGGCGGGCGGGGGAGGCACCCCCGCGGGGCCTTCGGGTCGTTTCCCTCACCCCAGGGCCAGGTACCTAGCGTCCGCGCCTCCGCGCGTCCGGGGGATGGGAAGGGAAGGGAAGAGGAGGGGGCGGCGTGCGCGCCGTCCCCGCTCTCCCTCCCTGCCTCCCTCCCTCGGCCGCGGAGCCGGGCGGGGGTTTAAAGACTCGGGCGGCCCGCGGCACGTCTCGCGAGGCCGGGGGCTCCGGCGACGGCGGTCCGGCCGCGTCGCCGGCGGGACGGCGGGAAGGAAGGGGCTCGTTGCGGGGCGCGGCGGCGCGCCCCCACCACTCCCCAGCACGCCGCTTCCCTCCCGATCCGAGCCCGCCGGCGGCGTCGGCCGCCGCCGCCGCCGCCGCGCTCTCGCGCCTCCGCGGGTCGGGCCCGGGCCGGAGAGGGGGTTACCCCGTCCCCCCCTCTCCGCGGCCACGGTCTCGGGCGGAGAGGCTCGGCTCCGTGCCGGCCTCGCCCGCGTTCGGAGCGGGCCGAGACGCGCGTCTCGGCCCGGCGCCCGCCGCGGCCACGCCGCCGCGCGCGGCCGGTTCGAGCCGGTTCGAGCCCGGCCGGTCCTCGCCCGCGCCATCCGCGGCGCCGGCGGTTCCGCTCCGCCGGCCCGTCCGGCGCGCGCCCGCGGCCTCGCCGCCCGTCCGTCCTCCGTCGGGGGGCCTCGCCGCCGTTTCCCCCTTCCGTCGCTCGCCGAGTCCTCTCCTTCGCCGCCGCCGCCGCCGCCTCCCACCGCGCTTTCGCCCTCGGCCTCGCCGGCCGCGCCGGGCGAGCGGGCGGGAGGTCCGGCGCGGGGCGTCCCGCAACCGGTCTCCGCGCGGAGGCGCGGGGGGCGGGCGCCGCTCCCAGATCCGTCCCCGTCCCCGTCCCGCCGCCGGGCGCGCGTCCGCCGCGGGCGCGCCGCCAGGGCGAGCGAGAGGAGGAGGCGGCGGAGGGCGAGGGGCGGGAGAGGAAGGCGAGAGGCGGCCGGGGTCGTTTCGGCGTGCGCGGCGCCCGCGGCGCGAGGCGGGGGGGCCGGGGCCGTCGCGGGCGCGCCGTCCGGGCGGGCCGTCGCGGGCGCGGGGCCGGCGGCGCCGGCGGCGCGGGCCGGGGGAACACCCCGGCCGGGCTCGCCCGCGTCCCGACCGGTCGCGGCGCCGGCGGCGGCGTCGCCGGCGGGTCCGTTCGCGGCAGCGGGGCTTCCGCCCGGGCCGAGCCGAGCCGGGCGCCTGGTCCGCCCCTCCCGAAGCGAGACGAGGTCGTTTGCCCAGGTCGGGAGCGCGGGCTCCCCGCCCTTCTCGTTCGGGAGGGTTCCTCTTTTTTTTTCCCCTCGATTCGAAGCGTGTGCGTGTTCCGTAGCGTACGGTCAGCGGAGGCGACGCTCGTCCTCCCCGCGGCGGTCGCCGCCCCGGCGTCGGGGCGGGCCGCGCGGGGGCGGTCGGAGCGCCTTCGGGAAAGGCGAGAGAGACGCGAGAGGAGGGCCCCCCCGCGCGCGCGGGGCGGTGCCGAAAGCCAGACGACTCTTAGCGGTGGATCACTCGGCTCGTGCGTCGATGAAGAACGCAGCTAGCTGCGAGAATTAATGTGAATTGCAGGACACATTGATCATCGACACTTCGAACGCACTTGCGGCCCCGGGTTCCTCCCGGGGCTACGCCTGCCTGAGCGTCGCTTGACGGTCAATCGCCGACGGCCGCCGTCCGCGGCGGCCGCGCGGCGCGGCTGGGGCGCCTCGCAGGCCCGCGCGCCCCTCCGGAGGCGGGTCGCGGTGCGCGTGTGTGTGGGGGGGGTGCCGCCGTCCGTCCGTCCGTCCGTCCTTCCCCGCGTGGGTCGGTCGTTCGGTCGGTTCGGGCGGCCGGCTTCCCCTCCGCCCCACCGCCCCGGTCCCTCGACGGCGGCGTCGCGGCGCGGGCCTTCGTCCCCCTAAGTCGAGACCCAGGTCGGGGAGCTCGCGGAGCTCCCCGCGCTCCCGGAGCGCCCGCTTCGGCCGAGCTCGTCCCCACGGGGCGGCCGGGCTTTCCGGTCGGTCGCGCGGTGCGGGGCCGGTCGTTCGTTCGTTCGTTCGTCCGTTCGTTCGTTCGTTCGTCCGGCCCCCGCCCCGGAGGAGCGTTCCTCGCCCTCCCCGGCCCCGCGCGCGGCTGCCTGCGGGTCGCGTTACCGGCGGCGGTAGCGCGCCGTGCTGCCGCGCGCGCGGCGCTCCGGGGTCCTGGCGAGGCTCCCGCCCCTGCGGTCGTCCGTCCGTCCGTCCGCGCGAGCCCGTCGCGCGTCCCCGCGGGTCCGTCTCCGGCCGGCGCTCCGTCCGGGCGTCCTCCGCCGTCGGGAGCGGCGACCTGTCGTTATCCCGCACGGGGCCGCGTCCCCGTCGGGCCCCTTCCGATCGCGACCTCAGGTCAGACGTGGCGACCCGCTGAATTTAAGCATATTAGTCAGCGGAGGAAAAGAA
>NW_028325269.1:15000-22500 GCF_987193195.1 Phasianus colchicus | reverse complement strand
TTTCTTTTTTAATTTTCCTCCTTATTTATTCATTCCATTAAAATATTTTCCTACGTACCTTTTCGCTTGCGTGCTTGCTGGCGGCTGCCCGCCTGAGCCCCCCCCCCCCCTCCACCTTTTTCTTTCTTTCTTTCTTTCTTTCTTTCTTTCTTTCTTTCTTTCTTTCTTTCTTTCTTTCTTTCTTTCTTTCTTTCTTTCTTTCTTTCTTTCTTTCTTTCTTTCTTTCTTTCTTTTTCTTTTTCTTTTTCTTTTTCTTTTCTTTTTCTTTTCTTTTTTTCCCCCTCCGTGTTCCTGCTTTTCTGTTTTCGATTTTTCAGAAGCTTCTTAATTTTTGTATGTTTTTCTGATTTTTTTTGAACTTTTTTCCGTTTCTTTCTTTAGTTATTGGCTTAATTCATATATTTATCTATCTACCCATCAGTCTGCCTGTCTCCCCGTCCATTTGCTTGCTTGCTCGCTTGCTCGCTCGCCCGCTCCCGCGCGCGTGCGTTTGAGTAGGCCCGGCCCGGCCCGGCGCGCCCTTCCGTTGGGAAGAAGGGGGTCGCGACGGGCTTACGGGTAGATCTCGCGGCCGGCCACCTGAACTTCCCAGCGCGCAAAGCCTAAACCTGACCCTTACCCTAACCTCGCCCGCCTACCCTAACCCTAGCCCTAACCCGCCCTCTCCCGGACGTGCCCCGCCCGACTGGCCCGCTTTTCTGCAGCACTTTCTCTCTTTCTCCCGCCCCCCCCCCCCCCCCCCCCCCCCCCCCCCCCCCTCTCTTTCTTTCTTTCTCTCTTTTCTTTCCCACCCTAGTCCCCTCCCCCGGCCCCCCGGCCCCTCTTACTTTCTTCTCGAAGACGTCCGTCCGACGTCCGTGCGAGCGCTCGTTTGCTCGGTGGTCGTCCGTTCCTTCCTTCCTTCTTCTTGGGGGACGTTGGCCGAGAGAGCTGCGGGATTTGGGTTTTCCGTTATTTCTTCTTCCCGCCTTTCCTTTCTTTTGCCGCTGCCCGTGCCCGTCCCCCTCCACCCACCCGACTCCCACCCTGCCCGATCGGACCGGGTTTGTTCGCCGTTCCCGCCTCCTTTTTTTTTTTCTTTTTAATTTCATTTTTTACTTTTTTAAGCTCCCTACCTCACCCGCACCCCCCCACACCCCCCTACCCACCACCACCACCACCTCCCACTCCGCCCTCCTCCTCCCCCTCCCACTCCTCGGTCCCCCCCCCCCCCCCCCCAACGCCACCCTCCTTTTTTTTTTTTTTTTTTTAATTTTTCTCTCTCGCTTCCCTCCGGCGGGCCAGGCCCGATGGCTTCGACCGGTCCCCGCAAACTCCCGCCCCCCCCCCCCCCCCCCCGAAACCGGCCGAGGACCCACCCCCAGCCCGCCACGCGCTTTCTTTCCGTTTCTTTCTATTTTTTCTTTTTTTTCTCTGGGGGGAAAGGGGGGGGGGGGGGGGTGGCCGGGCCGGGGTGGGTGGGTGAGGGAACGGGCACGCCCGCCGCCCGGGAGAGGGGCTCAGGGCGAGCCCGGCGTCCGGATGAGTCGAAGGAACGAATCCCAGACGAACGCACACACCCACCCCCGGGACGGACGAGGCCGTTCCCCGCCGGCCTACCTCTGCCGCCGTCTTCCCGCCATTTCTTTTCCTCCCCGCGCTGACACGAGCGGCCGATCCCGTCGCGAGCCCGCCGGACGTTTCCCGCCCGCCCCGCTACGCGCGGGCGGGGACCCGCCGGCGCCTGCGCGCTTCCGCAGAGGGGGAGTGGGGCGGGGGGGGCGGGGGGGGGAGTGGGGGGGGGAAGCGGGGCACATAGCGGCGAGCGGGAAAAGCGCCCTCCCCGCCCAAAACACAAACACACACCATCACCACCCCCACCCCGCAAGCCGCGGGCGGATCGGGTTAGAAATACCCGACTCCGAACACCCGGCGCGAAGAGCTACCGGGCCACCGAGCGAAAAGGGAATCAAACGAAAAGTGTCAAACGAGCGAACGCGCACGCAAACACGCGCCGGTAAAATAAACAAACGAACGGACAGACAAACAAACGCACGCGAGACGAACGAGAAGGGGCCTCCGCCGGACCCCGAGCCGCGGCGGCCGCAATGCGGACCCCGCACCGAACCGCGCCGAACGCGGCCGGACGCCCCTCAGAGCGGGGGCGGCCGGCCGCGCCAGCCGCCGACACGCGGAGCCCGAGTACGCCAGGAACGGGCCGGCCCGGGAGCGACCGACTCGGTCGAACCGAGGCGGAGGCGGCGGCGGCGGCGGCTCGGGTACGACGGAAAGACGGCAAGGCCCAGGCGAGCGCCGAACAACCCGGTCGCTGCCGCGGCGGCGGCCGGACTGCGCGCGGTCTATACGGCTCGGCGCGGCTCGGCCGGTCCGCAGCGGCAAGGAGAGGTCGGCAAAAACGGACGGCCGGAGGTCGCTGCGGCGCCGGCCCGGCGGCGGCGGCCACATCAGCCCGTCTCCGCGCGGTTGCCTGGTCTCCCGCAGCGGGCCAGAGGTCGCTGCGGAGCCGGCCCGGCCGCGGCGGCCACGTCTACCCGGCTCCGCGCGGCTGCCTGGCGCGGCTCAACCGGCCTGGGGTCGCTGCGGCGCCGGCCCGGCAGCGGCGGCCACGTCTACCCGGCTCCGCGAGGCTGCATGGCGCGGCTCAACCAGCCTGGGGTCGCTGCTGCGCCGTTTCGGCAGCGGCGGCCATGTCTACCCGGCTCCGCCCGGCTGGCAGGCGCCGCGCAGCCGCCCAGGGGTCGCTGCGGCGCCGTTTCGGCAGCGGCGGCCACGTCTACCCGGCTCCGCGCGGTTTCCTTGGTCTCCCGCAGCGGGCAGAGGTCGCTGCGGAGCCGGCCCGGCAGCGGCGGCCACGTCTACCCGGCTCCGCGAGGTTGCATGGCGAGGCGTAGCCGGCCTGGGGTCGCTGCGGCGCCGTTCCGGCATCGGCGGCCACGTCTACCCGGCTCCGCACTGCTGCCTGGCGCGGCGCAGCCGCCCAGGGGTCGCTGCGGCGCCGTTCCGGCATCGGCGGCCACGTCTACCCGGCTCCGGGAGGCTGCCTGGCCTCCCGCAGACGGCCTGGGGTCGCAGCGGCGGCCCGGTAGTCGCGGCCACGTCAGCCCGACTCCGCGCGGCTGCCTTGTGCGGCGCAGCCGGCCCGGCTTCGCCGCGGAGCCGTCCCGGCAGCGGCGGCCACGTCTACCCGGCTCCGCGAAGCTTCATTGCGCGACTGCAGCCGTCCTGGGGTCGCTGCGGCGCAGTTCCGGCATCGGCGGACGAGTCTAACCCGGCTCCGCGCGGCTGCATGGCGCGGCTCAACCGGCCTGGGGTCGCTGCGGCGCCGGCCCGGCAGCGGCGGCCACGTCTACCCGGCTCCGCGAGGCTGCATGGCGCGGCGTAGCCGGCCTGGGGTCGCTGCGGCGCCGTTCCGGCATCGGCGGCCACGTCTACCCGGCTCCGCGCGGCTGCCTGGCGCGGCGCAGCCGCCCAGGGGTCGCTGCGGCGCCGTTCCGGCAGCGGCGGCCACGTCTACCCGGCTCCGCGAGGCTGCCTGGCCTCACGCAGACGGCCTGGGGTCGCTGCGGCGGCGGCCCGGCGGCGGCGGCCACGTCAGCCCGACTCCGCGAAGCTGCATGGCGCGACTGCAGCCGTCCTGGGGTCGCTGAGGCGCCGTTCCGGCACCGGCGGACGAGTCTACCCGGCTCCGCGCGGCTGCCTGGCGCGGCTCAACCGGCCTGGGGTCGCTGCGGCGCCGGCCCGGCAGCGGCGGCCACGTCTAGCCGGCTCCGCGAGGCTGCATGGCGCGGCGTAGCCGGCCTGGGGTCGCTGCGGCGCCGTTCCGGCATCGGCGGCCACGTCTACCCGGCTCCGCGCGGCTGCATGGCGCGGCTCAACCGGCCTGGGGTCGCTGCGGCGCCGTTCCGGCATCGGCGGCCACGTCTACCCGGCTCCGCGAGGCTGCCTGGCGCGGCTCAACCGGCCTGGGGTCGCTGCGGCGCCGTTCCGGCATCGGCGGCCACGTCTACCGGGCTCCGCGCTGCTGCCTGGCGCGGCGCAGCCGCCCAGGGGTCGCTGCGGCGGCGGCCCGGCAGCAGCGGCCACGTCTACCCGGCTCCGCGCGGTTTCCTTGGTCTCCCGCAGCGGGCAGAGGTCGCTGCGGAGCCGGCCCGGCAGCGGCGGCCACGTCTACCCGGCTCCGCGAGGCTGCATGGCGAGGCGTGGCCGGCCTGGGGTCGCTGCGGCGCCGGCCCGGCAGAGGCGGCCACGTCTACCCGGCTCCGCACTGCTGCCTGGCGCGGCGCAGCCGCCCAGGGGTCGCTGCGGCGCCGTTCCGGCATCGGCGGCCACGTCTACCCGGCTCCGGGAGGCTGCCTGGCCTCCCGCAGACGGCCTGGGGTCGCAGCGGCGGCCCGGTAGTCGCGGCCACGTCAGCCCGACTCCGCGCGGCTGCCTTGTGCGGCGCAGCCGGCCCGGCTTCGCCGCGGAGCCGTCCCGGCAGCGGCGGCCACGTCTACCCGGCTCCGCGAAGCTTCATTGCGCGACTGCAGCCGTCCTGGGGTCGCTGCGGCGCAGTTCCGGCATCGGCGGACGAGTCTAAACCGGCTCCGCGCGGCTGCATGGCGCGGCTCAACCGGCCTGGGGTCGCTGCGGCGCCGGCCCGGCAGCGGCGGCCACGTCTACCCGGCTCCGCGAGGCTGCATGGCGCGGCGTAGCCGGCCTGGGGTCGCTGCGGCGCCGTTCCGGCATCGGCGGCCACGTCTACCCGGCTCCGCGCGGCTGCCTGGCGCGGCGCAGCCGCCCAGGGGTCGCTGCGGCGCCGTTCCGGCAGCGGCGGCCACGTCTACCCGGCTCCGCGAGGCTGCCTGGCCTCACGCAGACGGCCTGGGGTCGCTGCGGCGGCGGCCCGGCGGCGGCGGCCACGTCAGCCCGACTCCGCGAAGCTGCATGGCGCGACTGCAGCCGTCCTGGGGTCGCTGAGGCGCCGTTCCGGCACCGGCGGACGAGTCTACCCGGCTCCGCGCGGCTGCCTGGCGCGGCTCAACCGGCCTGGGGTCGCTGCGGCGCCGGCCCGGCAGCGGCGGCCACGTCTAGCCGGCTCCGCGAGGCTGCATGGCGCGGCGTAGCCGGCCTGGGGTCGCTGCGGCGCCGTTCCGGCATCGGCGGCCACGTCTACCCGGCTCCGCGCGGCTGCCTGGCGCGGCTCAACCGGCCTGGGGTCGCTGCGGCGCCGTTCCGGCATCGGCGGCCACGTCTACCCGGCTCCGCGAGGCTGCCTGGCGCGGCTCAACCGGCCTGGGGTCGCTGCGGCGCCGTTCCGGCATCGGCGGCCACGTCTACCGGGCTCCGCGCTGCTGCCTGGCGCGGCGCAGCCGCCCAGGGGTCGCTGCGGCGGCGGCCCGGCAGCAGCGGCCACGTCTACCCGGCTCCGCGCGGTTTCCTTGGTCTCCCGCAGCGGGCAGAGGTCGCTGCGGAGCCGGCCCGGCAGCGGCGGCCACGTCTACCCGGCTCCGCGAGGCTGCATGGCGAGGCGTGGCCGGCCTGGGGTCGCTGCGGCGCCGGCCCGGCAGAGGCGGCCACGTCTACCCGGCTCCGCGCGGCTGCCTGGTCTCCCGCAGCGGTCCAGAGGTCGCTACGGAGCCGTCCCGGCAGAGGCGGCCACGTCTACCCGGCTCCGCGCGGCTGCCTGGCGCGGCGCAGCCGCCCAGGTGTCGCTGCGGCGCCGCCCCGGCAGCGGTGGCCACGTCTACCCGGCTCCGCGAGGCTGCATGGCGAGGCGTGGCCGGCCTGGGGTCGCTGCGGCGCCGGCCCGGCAGAGGCGGCCACGTCTACCCGGCTCCGCGCGGCTGCCTGGTCTCCCGCAGCGGGCCAGAGGTCGCTACGGAGCCGTCCCGGCAGCGGCGGCCACGTCTACCCGGCTCCGGGAGGCTGCCTGGCCTCCCGCAGACGGCCTGGGGTCGCTGCGGCGCCGGCCCGGCAGCCGCGGCCACGTCAGCCCGACTCCGCGCGGCTGCCTTGTGCGGCGCAGCGGGCCCGGCGTCGCTGCGGAGCCGTCCCGGCATCGGCGGCCACGTCTACCCGGCTCCGCGAAGCTGCATTTCGCGACTGCAGCCGTCCTGGGGTCGCTGGGGCGCAGTTCCGCCATCGGCGGACAAGTCTACCCGGCTCCGCGCGGCTGCATGGCGCGGCTCAACCGGCCTGGGGTCGCTGCGGCGCCGTTCCGGCATCGGCGGCCACGTCTACCCGGCTCCGCGCGGCTGCATGGCGCGGCTCAACCGGCCTGGGGTCGCTGCGGCGCCGTTCCGGCATCGGCGGCCACGTCTACCCGGCTCCGCGAGGCTGCCTGGCGCGGCTCAACCGGCCTGGGGTCGCTGCGGCGCCGTTCCGGCATCGGCGGCCACGTCTACCGGGCTCCGCGCTGCTGCCTGGCGCGGCGCAGCCGCCCAGGGGTCGCTGCGGCGGCGGCCCGGCAGCAGCGGCCACGTCTACCCGGCTCCGCGCGGTTTCCTTGGTCTCCCGCAGCGGGCAGAGGTCGCTGCGGAGCCGGCCCGGCAGCGGCGGCCACGTCTACCCGGCTCCGCGAGGCTGCATGGCGAGGCGTGGCCGGCCTGGGGTCGCTGCGGCGCCGGCCCGGCAGAGGCGGCCACGTCTACCCGGCTCCGCGCGGCTGCCTGGTCTCCCGCAGCGGTCCAGAGGTCGCTACGGAGCCGTCCCGGCAGAGGCGGCCACGTCTACCCGGCTCCGCGCGGCTGCCTGGCGCGGCGCAGCCGCCCAGGTGTCGCTGCGGCGCCGCCCCGGCAGCGGTGGCCACGTCTACCCGGCTCCGCGAGGCTGCATGGCGAGGCGTGGCCGGCCTGGGGTCGCTGCGGCGCCGGCCCGGCAGAGGCGGCCACGTCTACCCGGCTCCGCGCGGCTGCCTGGTCTCCCGCAGCGGGCCAGAGGTCGCTACGGAGCCGTCCCGGCAGCGGCGGCCACGTCTACCCGGCTCCGGGAGGCTGCCTGGCCTCCCGCAGACGGCCTGGGGTCGCTGCGGCGCCGGCCCGGCAGCCGCGGCCACGTCAGCCCGACTCCGCGCGGCTGCCTTGTGCGGCGCAGCGGGCCCGGCGTCGCTGCGGAGCCGTCCCGGCAGCGGCGGCCACGTCTACCCGGCTCCGCGAAGCTGCATTTCGCGACTGCAGCCGTCCTGGGGTCGCTGGGGCGCAGTTCCGGCATCGGCGGACAAGTCTACCCGGCTCCGCGCGGCTGCATGGCGCGGCTCAACCGGCCTGGGGTCGCTGCGGCGGCGGCCCGGCAGCCGCGGCCACGTCTACCCGGCTCCGCGAGGCTGCATGGCGCGGCGTAGCCGGCCTGGGGTCGCTGCGGCGCCGTTCCGGCATCGGCGGCCACGTCTACCCGGCTCCGCGCGGCTGCATGGCGCGGCTCAACCGGCCTGGGGTCGCTGCGGCGCCGTTCCGGCAGCGGCGGCCACGTCTACCCGGCTCCGCCCGTCTGCCAGGCGCGGCGCATCCGCCCAGGGGTCGC
>NW_028325268.1:127500-129432 GCF_987193195.1 Phasianus colchicus | reverse complement strand
TCGATGATCAATGTGTCCTGCAATTCACATTAATTCTCGCAGCTAGCTGCGTTCTTCATCGACGCACGAGCCGAGTGATCCACCGCTAAGAGTCGTCTGGCTTTCGGCACCGCCCCGCGCGCGCGGGGGGCCCTCCTCTCGCGTCTCTCTCGCCTTTCCCGAAGGCGCTCCGACCGCCCCCGCGCGGCCCGCCCCGACGCCGGGGCGGCGACCGCCGCGGGGAGGACGAGCGTCGCCTCCGCTGACCGTACGCTACGGAACACGCACACGCTTCGAATCGAGGGGAAAAAAAAAGAGGAACCCTCCCGAACGAGAAGGGCGGGGAGCCCGCGCTCCCGACCTGGGCAAACGACCTCGTCTCGCTTCGGGAGGGGCGGACCAGGCGCCCGGCTCGGCTCGGCCCGGGCGGAAGCCCCGCTGCCGCGAACGGACCCGCCGGCGACGCCGCCGCCGGCGCCGCGACCGGTCGGGACGCGGGCGAGCCCGGCCGGGGTGTTCCCCCGGCCCGCGCCGCCGGCGCCGCCGGCCCCGCGCCCGCGACGGCCCGCCCGGACGGCGCGCCCGCGACGGCCCCGGCCCCCCCGCCTCGCGCCGCGGGCGCCGCGCACGCCGAAACGACCCCGGCCGCCTCTCGCCTTCCTCTCCCGCCCCTCGCCCTCCGCCGCCTCCTCCTCTCGCTCGCCCTGGCGGCGCGCCCGCGGCGGACGCGCGCCCGGCGGCGGGACGGGGACGGGGACGGATCTGGGAGCGGCGCCCGCCCCCCGCGCCTCCGCGCGGAGACCGGTTGCGGGACGCCCCGCGCCGGACCTCCCGCCCGCTCGCCCGGCGCGGCCGGCGAGGCCGAGGGCGAAAGCGCGGTGGGAGGCGGCGGCGGCGGCGGCGAAGGAGAGGACTCGGCGAGCGACGGAAGGGGGAAACGGCGGCGAGGCCCCCCGACGGAGGACGGACGGGCGGCGAGGCCGCGGGCGCGCGCCGGACGGGCCGGCGGAGCGGAACCGCCGGCGCCGCGGATGGCGCGGGCGAGGACCGGCCGGGCTCGAACCGGCTCGAACCGGCCGCGCGCGGCGGCGTGGCCGCGGCGGGCGCCGGGCCGAGACGCGCGTCTCGGCCCGCTCCGAACGCGGGCGAGGCCGGCACGGAGCCGAGCCTCTCCGCCCGAGACCGTGGCCGCGGAGAGGGGGGGACGGGGTAACCCCCTCTCCGGCCCGGGCCCGACCCGCGGAGGCGCGAGAGCGCGGCGGCGGCGGCCGACGCCGCCGGCGGGCTCGGATCGGGAGGGAAGCGGCGTGCTGGGGAGTGGTGGGGGCGCGCCGCCGCGCCCCGCAACGAGCCCCTTCCTTCCCGCCCTCCCGCCGGCGACGCGGCCGGACCGCCGTCGCCGGAGCCCCCGGCCTCGCGAGACGTGCCGCGGGCCGCCCGAGTCTTTAAACCCCCGCCCGGCTCCGCGGCCGAGGGAGGGAGGCAGGGAGGGAGAGCGGGGACGGCGCGCACGCCGCCCCCTCCTCTTCCCTTCCCTTCCCTTCCCATCCCCCGGACGCGCGGAGGCGCGGACGCTAGGTACCTGGCCCTGGGGTGAGGGAAACGACCCGAAGGCCCCGCGGGGGTGCCTCCCCCGCCCGCCCGCCTTCCTCGGCGGGCGGGACGGGGCGCCGAGGGGAAATCCGGCACCCGCCAGCCGGCCCCGGCGCCCCTCGGGGGAGCGTCCGCCCGCGGGGGCGCGCCCGTCGTCCGCCGCCACCACCTCGCCCTCCTCCCGGGGCCCGGGGTTTCCCTCGTTAACCCGGCGCCGGGCGGCAGCTGCGCCCGGGAGGAGGCACGCGGCTCGGACCGCCCGCCCGCGCGGGGACCGAAGCCGCCCGGAGAAGCCTCGCGCGCAGACCGCGCGCTCGCGCGCGGCGCGCCCCCCCCCCTCCGGCGCTCGCCCGCAGCCGG
>NW_028325268.1:117500-122500 GCF_987193195.1 Phasianus colchicus | reverse complement strand
CGGAGCCGGGTAGACGTGGCCGCCGATGCCGGAACGGCGCCGCAGCGACCCCAGGCCGGCCACGCCTCGCCATGCAGCCTCGCGGAGCCGGGTAGACGTGGCCGCCGCTGCCGGGCCGGCGCCGCAGCGACCCCTGGGCGGCTGCAGCCGCGCCATGCAGCCTCGCGGAGCCGGGTAGACGTGGCCGCCGCTGCAGGAACGGCGCCGCAGCGACCCCAGGCCGGCTACGCCTCGCCATGCAGCCTCGCGGAGCCGGGTAGACGTGGCCGCCGCGGCCGGGCCGGCTCCGCAGCGACCTCTGGCCCGCTGCGGGAGACCAGGCAACCGCGCGGAGACGGGCTGACGTGGCCGCCGCCGCCGGGCCGCCGCCGCAGCGACCCCAGGCCGTCTGCGGGAGACCAGGCAACCGCGCGGAGCCGGGCTGACGTGGCCGCCGCTGCCTGGCCGGCGCCGCAGCGACCTCCGGCCGTCCGTTTTTGCCGACCTCTCCTTGCCGCTGCGGACCGGCGGAGCCGCGCCGAGCCGTATAGACCGCGCGCAGTCCGGCCGCCGCCGCGGCAGCGACCGGGTTGTTCGGCGCTCGCCTGGGCCTTGCCGTCTTTCCGTCGTACCCGAGCCGCCGCCGCCGCCGCCGCCGCCGCCGCCTCCGCCTCGGTTCGACCGAGTCGGTCGCTCCCGGGCCGGCCCGTTCCTGGCGTACTCGGGCTCCGCGTGTCGGCGGCTGGCGCGGCCGGCCGCCCCCGCTCTGAGGGGCGTCCGGCCGCGTTCGGCGCGGTTCGGTGCGGGGTCCGCATTGCGGCCGCCGCGGCTCGGGGTCCGGCGGAGGCCCCTTCTCGTTCGTCTCGCGTGCGTTTGTTTGTCTGTCCGTTCGTTTGTTTATTTTACCGGCGCGTGTTTGCGTGCGCGTTCGCTCGTTTGACACTTTTCGTTTGATTCCCTTTTCGCTCGGTGGCCCGGTAGCTCTTCGCGCCGGGTGTTCGGAGTCGGGTATTTCTAACCCGATCCGCCCGCGGCTTGCGGGGTGGGGGTGGTGATGGTGTGTGTTTGTGTTTTGGGCGGGGAGGGCGCTTTTCCCGCTCGCCGCTATGTCCCCCGCTTCCTCCCCCCACTCCCCACCCCCGCCCCCCCCGCCCCACTCCCCCTCTGCGGAAGCGCGCAGGCGCCGGCGGGTCCCCGCCCGCGCGTAGCGGGGCGGGCGGGAAACGTCCGGCGGGCTCGCGACGGGATCGGCCGCTCGTGTCAGCGCGGGGAGGAAAAGAAATGGCGGGAAGACGGCGGCAGAGGTAGGCCGGCGGGGAACGGCCTCGTCCGTCCCGGGGGTGGGTGTGTGCGTTCGTCTGGGATTCGTTCCTTCGACTCATCCGGACGCCGGGCTCGCCCTGAGCCCCTCTCCCGGGCGGCGGGCGTGCCCGTTCCCTCACCCACCCACCCCGGCCCGGCCACCCCCCCCCCCCCCCCCTTTCCCCCCAGAGAAAAAAAAGAAAAAATAGAAAGAAACGGAAAGAAAGCGCGTGGCGGGCTGGGGGTGGGTCCTCGGCCGGTTTCGGGGGGGGGGGGGGGGGGGGGGCGGGAGTTTGCGGGGACCGGTCGAAGCCATCGGGCCTGGCCCGCCGGAGGGAAGCGAGAGAGAAAAATTAAAAAAAAAAAAAAAAGGAGGGTGGCGGGGGGGGGGGGGGGGGGAACCGAGGAGGGGGAGGGGGAGGAGGAGGGCGGAGTGGGAGGTGGTGGTGGTGGTGGGTAGGGGGGTGTGGGGGGGTGCGGGTGAGGTAGGGAGCTTAAAAAAGTAAAAAATGAAATTAAAAAGAAAAAAAAAAAAGGAGGCGGGAACGGCGAACAAACCCGGTCCGATCGGGCAGGGTGGGAGTCGGGTGGGTGGAGGGGGACGGGCACAGGCAGCGGCAAAAGAAAGGAAAGGCGGGAAGAAGAAATAACGGAAAACCCAAATCCCGCAGCTCTCTCGGCCAACGTCCCCCAAGAAGAAGGAAGGAAGGAACGGACGACCACCGAGCAAACGAGCGCTCGCACGGACGTCGGATGGACGTCTTCGAGAAGAAAGTAAGAGGGGCCGGGGGGCCGGGGGAGGGGACTAGGGTGGGAAAGAAAAGAGAGAAAGAAAGAAAGAGGTGGGGGGGGGGGGGGGGGGGAGGGGGGGGGCGGGAGAAAGAGAGAAAGAGAGAGAGAAAGAAGAATACGTCTACAGGTGCTGCAGAAAAGCGGGCCAGTCGGGCGGGGCACGTCCGGGAGAGGGCGGGTTAGGGCTAGGGTTAGGGTAGGCGGGCGAGGTTAGGGTAAGGGTCAGGTTTAGGCTTTGCGCGCTGGGAAGTTCAGGTGGCCGGCCGCGAGATCTACCCGTAAGCCCGTCGCGACCCCCTTCTTCCCAACGGAAGGGCGCGCCGGGCCGGGCCGGGCCTACTCAAACGCACGCGCGCGGGAGCGGGCGAGCGAGCAAGCGAGCAAGCAAGCAAATGGACGGGGAGACAGGCAGACGGATGGGTAGATAGATAAATATATGAATTAAGCCAATAACTAAAGAAAGAAACGGAAAAAAGTTCAAAAAAAATCAGAAAAACATACAAAAATTAAGAAGCTTCTGAAAAATCGAAAACAGAAAAGCAGGAACACGGAGGGGGAAAAAAAGAAAAGAAAAGAAAAAGAAAAGAAAAAGAAAGAAAGAAAGAAAGAAAGAAAGAAAGAAAGAAAGAAAGAAAGAAAGAAAGAAAGAAAGAAAGAAAGAAAGAAAAAGGGGGGGGGGGGGGGGGGCTCAGGCGGGCAGCCGCCAGCACGCACGCAAGCGAAAAGGTACGTAGGAAAATATTTTAATGGAATGAATAAATAAGGAGGAAAATTAAAAAAGAAAAAAAAAAAGAACTAAAAAAAAAGTTAGAAAAAGAGAAGCTGAAACGTTTGAAGCTAAACAAGACAACATAAAAACACAGGAAAAAATTAAATTAAAATTAAAAAAAAAAAAATCACGCACGCACGGGCGAGCGAGCGAGTGAGCGAGCGAGCAAGCCAAGCAATAAATAAACAAACAAATGGAAAAATATTGGGGGGGAATCGGAGAAACATCATATATAAATGGAAAAGTTTTAAAAAAGCTGAAAACGGCAGAAGTCTAAACGGAAAGAACCATAGGTAAAGAAAAATCACGTTGAGGCGAGTCCGGGCGGTGGGGGCCGAGGGGTGTTGGGTGGGGGGGGGGGGGGGGACGACGACGGGGCACGGGACGGACGTTAAGAGGAGGGGGGGGGGGGGGGGGGGAATGCAGCGGCGGCTGTGGCGGCATACCGCCACCCCGTCACGACCGCCCGCGCCTCGGCGTGGGCCCGCCATCCCGAGCCGGGCCTACAAATAGGAAAACAAAAGATAAAATGAAATGAAAAGATCAGAACAACGAGGAAAGTCAAGGAACATTTAAAAAGGAAAAAAAAAAAACGAAATTAAAAATCGCATCTGCCTGGGAGAGGGAGGGTCAGGGGTCAAGGCTGGGGCCGGGGGCGGGGGGAGGGGGGGGGGTGCGTGTGCAGGGCGGGCGGGGGCAAGGAAGGCCTCAGGCGCCGGCCGCCGGCTCTACCCGCATCCCCGTCGCGACCTCCCGCGCCTCGCGAGGGCCTGCCGGGCCGGGCCGGGCCGGGCCTACGCACGCACGCGAGAGAGAGAGAGAGAGAGAGAGCCGACAAATCAATAAACAGAGAAATAAACAACTAGACAGAGGTTCAAAAAGCATTGGGAAAACGTACGCCCGCAAGCGAGGAAGCAAACAAACGAGCGAGCGAGCGAGCAAGCAGACAGGTACGTAGAAAAATATTTTTGATATTTTGAACGATGAGATGGGAAAGCTAAAAGAAATAAACATAAAAAAAGATTTCAAAAAATAGAAAAACTGTAGCTGAAACGTTCGAAGTTAAACGAGACGGAACAGAAGATAGAAAAGAAAGAAAGAAAACATAAAAACAAAGGAAAAAAATAAAAATGAAAAACGCAGCAAAAAAAAAGTAAAAATCACGCGCGCACGCTCGCTCGCACGCACGCACGCACGCACACGCGAGCCCACCAATAAATAAAGAAATGGAAAAATTAAAAAAAAATAAAAATAAAAATAAAAAAACTGGAAAACCATACGTAAATGGAGAAGTTTGTAAAAAGCTGAACAAAGCAAAAAAAAAAAGGTAGGTAAAGATAAATCGTGCGAGGCGAGTCCGGGGCGGGGGGTGGGGGGGGGAGAGGGGGAGGGGGGGGAGGGGGGGCGAGGGGGTACGAGGGTTAAGCTCGGGGTGGGGCGCAGGGGCTGGGGGGGTGGGGCGGGAGGAGGAGGAGGAGGAGGAGGGGGAGGCGGCTGTGCCGGCATACCGCGACCCCCTCACGAGCACCCGCGCCTCGGCGTGGGCCCGCCATCCCAAGCCGGGCCTACGCACGCACGCACGCAAGCAGGCAGGCAGGCAGGCAGGCAGGCAGGCAGGCACTTAGAAAAGTATTTTATATATTTCAATGAATGATTGAATGGGAAAATTAAAAAAAAAGAAAAAAAAATTAGAAGAAAAAACGAGAACTAAAACGTCAAAAGAGAAAAAAAAGAAAAAAGAAAAAAAAAGCGATGAAAACCTAAAAACGTAGGAAAGGAACAGAAATTAAAAATAAGCGAAAATCACTCTGCCAGGGGAATCCGGGAGAGGTCAGGGGAGGGTCAGGGGTCAAGGCTGGCGGGGGGTGCTCTTGGGGGGGGGGGGGGGTGGGGCGCGTAAGGAAGAGGAAGGCCTACGCGCGCACGCAAGCGAGCAAAGGAGTCAACGAGCAGGTCAGTAAGTAACTGAATAGGAAAACGGGGGGGGGCGGGGGGGGGGGAGGGGAGGAAAAACAATTAGTAAAAGAGATCACGCGAGCGAGGCGAGTCCGGGTGGCGGGGCGTGCGGGCTAGGGTTGAGCGGGAGGCGCAGGAGGAAGGCTCTCGGTTAAAGAAATCAATCCCTAAGTAAGTAAATACGTAAACGAACAAACAAACA
>NW_028325268.1:97500-105000 GCF_987193195.1 Phasianus colchicus | reverse complement strand
CGGAGCAGAGTCCGCACTCTCTCCTACCGACGAAAAGTAAAGGCATCCGAAAAGAAAGCTCCACGGACGACGACGCCGACTACCGGCAAAGGCTCCGACAGCAGCCGACCTTTACCTCGACATAACTGGAGGCAGAGAATTAGAGCGACGCCTCTGGCCGCACCGTAGCAGCAGCGCCCCCCCCACACACAAAAGACGCGAACAGCCGCCGGAGCCGGGTAGACGTGGCCGCCGCTGCCGGAACGGCGCCGCAGCGACCCCTGGGCGGATGCGCCGCGCCTGGCAGCCGGGCGGAGCCGGGTAGACGTGGCCGCCGCTGCCGGAACGGCGCCGCAGCGACCCCTGGGCGGATGCGCCGCGCCTGGCAGCCGGGCGGAGCCGGGTAGACGTGGCCGCCGCTGCCGGAACGGCGCCGCAGCGACCCCAGGCCGGTTGAGCCGCGCCATGCAGCCGCGCGGAGCCGGGTAGACTTGTCCGCCGATGCCGGAACTGCGCCCCAGCGACCCCAGGACGGCTGCAGTCGCGAAATGCAGCTTCGCGGAGCCGGGTAGACGTGGCCGCCGCTGCCGGGACGGCTCCGCAGCGACGCCGGGCCCGCTGCGCCGCACAAGGCAGCCGCGCGGAGTCGGGCTGACGTGGACGCGGATGCCGGGCTGGCGCCGCAGCGACCCCAGGCCGTCTGCGGGAGGCCAGGCAGCCTCCCGGAGCCGGGTAGACGTGGCCGCCGCTGCCGGGACGGCTCCGTAGCGACCTCTGGCCCGCTGCGGGAGACCAGGCAACCGCGCGGAGCCGGGTAGACGTGGCCGCCGCAGCCGGAACGGCGCCGCAGCGACCCCTGGGCGGCTGCGCCGCGCCAGGCAGCCGCGCGGAGCCGGGTAGACGTGGCCGCCTCTGCCGGGCCGGCGCCGCAGCGACCCCAGGCCGGCCACGCCTCGCCATGCAGCCTCGCGGAGCCGGGTAGACGTGGCCACCGCTGCCGGGGCGGCGCCGCAGCGACCCCTGGGCGGCTGCGCCGCGCCAGGAAGCCGCGCGGAGCCGGGTAGACGTGGCCGCCGATGCCGGAACGGCGCCGCAGCGACCCCAGGCCGGCTACGCCGCGCCATGCAGCCTCGCGGAGCCGAATAGACGTGGCCGCCGCTGCCGGGCCGGCGCCGCAGCGACCCCAGGCCGTTTGAGCCGCGCCATGCAGCCGCGCGGAGCCGGGTTAGACTCGTCCGCCGATGCCGGAACGGCGCCGCAGCGACCCCAGGACGGCTGCAGTCGCGCAATGAAGCTTCGCGGAGCCGGGTAGACGTGGCCGCCGCTGCCGGGACGGCTCCGCGGCGAAGCCGGGCCGGCTGCGCCGCTCCAGGCAGCCGCGCGGAGCCGGGCTGACGTGGCCGCGGCTACCGGGCCGCCGCTGCGACCCCAGTCGTCTGCGGGAGGCCAGGCAGCCTCCCGGAGCCGGGTAGACGTGGCCGCCGCTGCCGGAACGGCGCCGCAGCGACCCCATGCCGGCTACGCCTCGCCATGCAGCCTCGCGGAGCCGGGTAGACGTGGCCGCCGCTGCCGGGCCGGCGCCGCAGCGACCCCTGGGCGGCTGCGCCGCGCCAGGCAGCAGTGCGGAGCCGGGTAGACGTGGCCGCCGATGCCGGAACGGCGCCGCAGCGACCCCAGGCCGGCTACGCCTCGCCATGCAGCCTCGCGGAGCCGGGTAGACGTGGCCGCCGCTGCCGGGCCGGCTCCGCAGCGACCTCTTCCCGCTGCGGGAGACCAAGGAAACCGCGCGGAGCCGGGTAGACGTGGCCGCCGCTGCCGAAAAGGCGCCGCAGCGACACCAGGCTGGTTGAGCCGCGCCAGGCAGCCGCGCGGAGCCGGGTAGACGTGGCCGCTGCTGCCGGAACGGCGCCGCAGCGACCCCAGGCCGGCTACGCCGCGCCGTGCAGCTTCGCGGAGCCGGGTAGACGTGGCCGCCGCTGCCGGGACGGCTCCGCGGCGAAGCCGGGCCGGCTGCGCCGCACAAGGCAGCCGCGCGTAGCCGGGATGACGTGGCCGCGGCTACCGGGCCGCCGCTGCGACCCCAGGCCGTCTGCGGGAGGCCAGGCAGCCTCCCGGAGCCGGGTAGACGTGGCCGCCGATGCCGGAACGGCGCCGCAGCGACCCCTGGGCGGCTGCGCCGCGCCAGGCAGCAGTGCGGAGCCGGGTAGACGTGGCCGCCGATGCCGGAACGGCGCCGCAGCGACCCCATGCCGGCTACGCCTCGCCATGCAGCCTCGCGGAGCCGGGTAGACGTGGCCGCCGCCGCCGGGCCGGCGCCGCAGCGACCCCAGGCCGGTTGAGCCGCGCCATGCAGCTTCGCGGAGCCGGCTAGACGTGGCCGCCGCCGCCGGGCCGGCGCCGCAGCGACCCCAGGCCGGTTGAGCCGCGCCAGGCAGCCGCGCGGAGCCGGGTAGACTCGTCCGCCGATGCCGGAACGGCGCCGCAGCGACCCCAGGCCGGTTGAGCCGCGCCAGGCAGCCGCGCGGAGCCGGGTAGACGTGGCCGCCGATGCCGGAACGGCGCCGCAGCGACCCCAGGCCGGCTACGCCGCGCCATGCAGCTTCGCGGAGCCGGGTAGACGTGGCCGCGGCTGCCGGGCCGCCGCCGCAGCGACCCCAGGCCGGTTGAGCCGCGCCATGCAGCCTCGCGGAGCCGGGTAGACTTGTCCGCCGATGCCGGAACTGCGCCCCAGCGACCCCAGGACGGCTGCAGTCGCGAAATGCAGCTTCGCGGAGCCGGGTAGACGTGGCCGCCGCTGCCGGGACGGCTCCGCAGCGACGCCGGGCCCGCTGCGCCGCACAAGGCAGCCGCGCGGAGTCGGGCTGACGTGGCCGCGGCTGCTGGGCCGGCGCCGCAGCGACCCCAGGCCGTCTGCGGGAGGCCAGGCAGCCTCCCGGAGCCGGGTAGACGTGGCCGCCGCTGCCGGGACGGCTCCGTAGCGACCTCTGGCCCGCTGCGGGAGACCAGGCAACCGCGCGGAGCCGGGTAGACGTGGCCGCCGCAGCCGGGACGGCGCCGCAGCGACCCCTGGGCGGCTGCGCCGCGCCAGGCAGCCGCGCGGAGCCGGGTAGACGTGGCCGCCTCTGCCGGGCCGGCGCCGCAGCGACCCCAGGCCGGCCACGCCTCGCCATGCAGCCTCGCGGAGCCGGGTAGACGTGGCCACCGCTGCCGGCCCGGCGCCGCAGCGACCCCTGGGCGGCCGCGCCGGGCCAGGCAGCCGCGCGGAGCCGGCTAGACGTGGCCGCCGCAGCCGGGCCGGCGCCGCAGCGACCCCTGGGCGGCTGCGCCGCGCCAGGCAGCCGCGCGGAGCCGGGTAGACGTGGCCGCCGATGCCGGAACGGCGCCGCAGCGACCCCAGGCCGGCCACGCCTCGCCATGCAGCCTCGCGGAGCCGGGTAGACGTGGCCGCCGCTGCCGGGCCGGCGCCGCAGCGACCCCTGGGCGGCTGCAGCCGCGCCATGCAGCCTCGCGGAGCCGGGTAGACGTGGCCGCCGCTGCAGGAACGGCGCCGCAGCGACCCCAGGCCGGCTACGCCTCGCCATGCAGCCTCGCGGAGCCGGGTAGACGTGGCCGCCGCGGCCGGGCCGGCTCCGCAGCGACCTCTGGCCCGCTGCGGGAGACCAGGCAACCGCGCGGAGACGGGCTGACGTGGCCGCCGCCGCCGGGCCGCCGCCGCAGCGACCCCAGGCCGTCTGCGGGAGACCAGGCAACCGCGCGGAGCCGGGCTGACGTGGCCGCCGCTGCCTGGCCGGCGCCGCAGCGACCTCCGGCCGTCCGTTTTTGCCGACCTCTCCTTGCCGCTGCGGACCGGCGGAGCCGCGCCGAGCCGTATAGACCGCGCGCAGTCCGGCCGCCGCCGCGGCAGCGACCGGGTTGTTCGGCGCTCGCCTGGGCCTTGCCGTCTTTCCGTCGTACCCGAGCCGCCGCCGCCGCCGCCGCCGCCTCCGCCTCCGCCTCGGTTCGACCGAGTCGGTCGCTCCCGGGCCGGCCCGTTCCTGGCGTACTCGGGCTCCGCGTGTCGGCGGCTGGCGCGGCCGGCCGCCCCCGCTCTGAGGGGCGTCCGGCCGCGTTCGGCGCGGTTCGGTGCGGGGTCCGCATTGCGGCCGCCGCGGCTCGGGGTCCGGCGGAGGCCCCTTCTCGTTCGTCTCGCGTGCGTTTGTTTGTCTGTCCGTTCGTTTGTTTATTTTACCGGCGCGTGTTTGCGTGCGCGTTCGCTCGTTTGACACTTTTCGTTTGATTCCCTTTTCGCTCGGTGGCCCGGTAGCTCTTCGCGCCGGGTGTTCGGAGTCGGGTATTTCTAACCCGATCCGCCCGCGGCTTGCGGGGTGGGGGTGGTGATGGTGTGTGTTTGTGTTTTGGGCGGGGAGGGCGCTTTTCCCGCTCGCCGCTATGTCCCCCGCTTCCTCCCCCCACTCCCCACCCCCGCCCCCCCCGCCCCACTCCCCCTCTGCGGAAGCGCGCAGGCGCCGGCGGGTCCCCGCCCGCGCGTAGCGGGGCGGGCGGGAAACGTCCGGCGGGCTCGCGACGGGATCGGCCGCTCGTGTCAGCGCGGGGAGGAAAAGAAATGGCGGGAAGACGGCGGCAGAGGTAGGCCGGCGGGGAACGGCCTCGTCCGTCCCGGGGGTGGGTGTGTGCGTTCGTCTGGGATTCGTTCCTTCGACTCATCCGGACGCCGGGCTCGCCCTGAGCCCCTCTCCCGGGCGGCGGGCGTGCCCGTTCCCTCACCCACCCACCCCGGCCCGGCCACCCCCCCCCCCCCCCCCTTTCCCCCCAGAGAAAAAAAAGAAAAAATAGAAAGAAACGGAAAGAAAGCGCGTGGCGGGCTGGGGGTGGGTCCTCGGCCGGTTTCGGGGGGGGGGGGGGGGGGGGGGCGGGAGTTTGCGGGGACCGGTCGAAGCCATCGGGCCTGGCCCGCCGGAGGGAAGCGAGAGAGAAAAATTAAAAAAAAAAAAAAAAGGAGGGTGGCGGGGGGGGGGGGGGGGGGAACCGAGGAGGGGGAGGGGGAGGAGGAGGGCGGAGTGGGAGGTGGTGGTGGTGGTGGGTAGGGGGGTGTGGGGGGGTGCGGGTGAGGTAGGGAGCTTAAAAAAGTAAAAAATGAAATTAAAAAGAAAAAAAAAAAAGGAGGCGGGAACGGCGAACAAACCCGGTCCGATCGGGCAGGGTGGGAGTCGGGTGGGTGGAGGGGGACGGGCACAGGCAGCGGCAAAAGAAAGGAAAGGCGGGAAGAAGAAATAACGGAAAACCCAAATCCCGCAGCTCTCTCGGCCAACGTCCCCCAAGAAGAAGGAAGGAAGGAACGGACGACCACCGAGCAAACGAGCGCTCGCACGGACGTCGGATGGACGTCTTCGAGAAGAAAGTAAGAGGGGCCGGGGGGCCGGGGGAGGGGACTAGGGTGGGAAAGAAAAGAGAGAAAGAAAGAAAGAGGTGGGGGGGGGGGGGGGGGGAGGGGGGGGGCGGGAGAAAGAGAGAAAGAGAGAGAGAAAGAAGAATACGTCTACAGGTGCTGCAGAAAAGCGGGCCAGTCGGGCGGGGCACGTCCGGGAGAGGGCGGGTTAGGGCTAGGGTTAGGGTAGGCGGGCGAGGTTAGGGTAAGGGTCAGGTTTAGGCTTTGCGCGCTGGGAAGTTCAGGTGGCCGGCCGCGAGATCTACCCGTAAGCCCGTCGCGACCCCCTTCTTCCCAACGGAAGGGCGCGCCGGGCCGGGCCGGGCCTACTCAAACGCACGCGCGCGGGAGCGGGCGAGCGAGCAAGCGAGCAAGCAAGCAAATGGACGGGGAGACAGGCAGACGGATGGGTAGATAGATAAATATATGAATTAAGCCAATAACTAAAGAAAGAAACGGAAAAAAGTTCAAAAAAAATCAGAAAAACATACAAAAATTAAGAAGCTTCTGAAAAATCGAAAACAGAAAAGCAGGAACACGGAGGGGGAAAAAAAGAAAAGAAAAGAAAAAGAAAAAAAAAGAAAGAAAGAAAGAAAGAAAGAAAGAAAGAAAGAAAGAAAGAAAGAAAGAAAGAAAGAAAGAAAGAAAGAAAGAAAAAGGGGGGGGGGGGGGGGGGCTCAGGCGGGCAGCCGCCAGCACGCACGCAAGCGAAAAGGTACGTAGGAAAATATTTTAATGGAATGAATAAATAAGGAGGAAAATTAAAAAAGAAAAAAAAAAAGAACTAAAAAAAAAGTTAGAAAAAGAGAAGCTGAAACGTTTGAAGCTAAACAAGACAACATAAAAACACAGGAAAAAATTAAATTAAAATTAAAAAAAAAAAAATCACGCACGCACGGGCGAGCGAGCGAGTGAGCGAGCGAGCAAGCCAAGCAATAAATAAACAAACAAATGGAAAAATATTGGGGGGGAATCGGAGAAACATCATATATAAATGGAAAAGTTTTAAAAAAGCTGAAAACGGCAGAAGTCTAAACGGAAAGAACCATAGGTAAAGAAAAATCACGTTGAGGCGAGTCCGGGCGGTGGGGGCCGAGGGGTGTTGGGTGGGGGGGGGGGGGGGGACGACGACGGGGCACGGGACGGACGTTAAGAGGAGGGGGGGGGGGGGGGGGGGAATGCAGCGGCGGCTGTGGCGGCATACCGCCACCCCGTCACGACCGCCCGCGCCTCGGCGTGGGCCCGCCATCCCGAGCCGGGCCTACAAATAGGAAAACAAAAGATAAAATGAAATGAAAAGATCAGAACAACGAGGAAAGTCAAGGAACATTTAAAAAGGAAAAAAAAAAAACGAAATTAAAAATCGCATCTGCCTGGGAGAGGGAGGGTCAGGGGTCAAGGCTGGGGCCGGGGGCGGGGGGAGGGGGGGGGGTGCGTGTGCAGGGCGGGCGGGGGCAAGGAAGGCCTCAGGCGCCGGCCGCCGGCTCTACCCGCATCCCCGTCGCGACCTCCCGCGCCTCGCGAGGGCCTGCCGGGCCGGGCCGGGCCGGGCCTACGCACGCACGCGAGAGAGAGAGAGAGAGAGAGAGCCGACAAATCAATAAACAGAGAAATAAACAACTAGACAGAGGTTCAAAAAGCATTGGGAAAACGTACGCCCGCAAGCGAGGAAGCAAACAAACGAGCGAGCGAGCGAGCAAGCAGACAGGTACGTAGAAAAATATTTTTGATATTTTGAACGATGAGATGGGAAAGCTAAAAGAAATAAACATAAAAAAAGATTTCAAAAAATAGAAAAACTGTAGCTGAAACGTTCGAAGTTAAACGAGACGGAACAGAAGATAGAAAAGAAAGAAAGAAAACATAAAAACAAAGGAAAAAAATAAAAATGAAAAACGCAGCAAAAAAAAAGTAAAAATCACGCGCGCACGCTCGCTCGCACGCACGCACGCACGCACACGCGAGCCCACCAATAAATAAAGAAATGGAAAAATTAAAAAAAAATAAAAATAAAAATAAAAAAACTGGAAAACCATACGTAAATGGAGAAGTTTGTAAAAAGCTGAACAAAGCAAAAAAAAAAAGGTAGGTAAAGA
>NW_028325268.1:75000-85000 GCF_987193195.1 Phasianus colchicus | reverse complement strand
GGCGGACGCCCCCGGCCCCCACGCCCCGGCGGCTCCGGAGCGGGACGCGCCGCGCTGCTCCGGGCTCGCCCGCTCGGGCGGGCGCAGCCCCCCATCTCTCTCTCTCTCTGGCTCCATTTGTCCACGGTTTTCCTCGGTTGCCACCCCGCCGGCTAGCTGCTCGCGGCCGGCACCCGCCGGGCCCCGAACCGAGGCCGGCGCCGGCGCCTCGCTCAACGAACTCGGTACGCCTGCGGCTCGCGGGGCCGCTCGGCTGTCACACGGCTGGATTCGGTCGGGCGAGCCCTTGCTCCGGCACCGAGCGAACGGACGGACGAGCCCGCTCTCGGCCCGGGCGGGCGCCTCACCTCGCCTACGGCGGGAAGCGAACCGGAGAGGAGGCCGCCCGTGCCTGAACACCGGACGCCGCCGCGGCTTCCCCGGGACGGGGAGCGTGGAAGCGCCGGCCCGCCGGGGGCCCTCTCCGACGCGACCCGAATGGCCTCATCGATCGACAAGAAGACGGGTAGGGGGAAGGAAGGAAGGAAGGGAGGAGAAGATGCGAGCCCTTCTCCAGGACGCGGCGGAAAGACCGCGCGCGCACGTGCAGGCGGGTGTGCGTGGGCAACGTCTGCCGAGAGGTGCTCGCCCGTGCCTGAACACCGGCCCGCCCCACGCCACCCCGAGCGAGGCGGGGAGCGGGATAGGACCGGCCCGCCGGGAAGCCTCTCCGACGCGCCCGAGGAGCGCCTCTCGTGTTCGGCCGGGGCTCCCGCGTGCAGGTGAGGATGCGGTGCGGAACGAGAACGAGGCGCCGCCGCCACGACCATCGGGTCCCGCCTTCCACCGTCGCGGCGGGACCCACCGGGGACGCCCCCGGCCCTTCTGCCTTCGAGTGCCGGCTGACCGGACTGTGCCCTTCTCCGCGCTCGCTTTCTCTCTCGCTTTCTCCGCTTCGCGCCAGCGAGCGCTGCAGCCGGCTTCCCCCGTTCGTTCGATTGTTCTCTCTCGCCTTCTCGGGTTCGCCCTGGGCGGCGCGGGAGCCGGCTATTTCACCCGCACAGCTCTCTCTCGCCTTGCCCGGCTTTTTTTCGCCGCTCGCCCGGGAGACCGCCTTAACCCACCACCGAACGGCGGGACGGGGCGCGACGGACAAACCGAAGCGACCGGATCGACCACACGAACCGACGCCCCAGAGAGCCGCCGCCACCGCCGACCGCCGCCGAAACCCGTCTGGCCGGCCGGTCAACCCAGCTCGCGAGCGCCCGCTCACCACCGATCTCCGGAGCAGAGTCCGCACTCTCTCCTACCGACGAAAAGTAAAGGCATCCGAAAAGAAAGCTCCACGGACGACGACGCCGACTACCGGCAAAGGCTCCGACAGCAGCCGACCTTTACCTCGACATAACTGGAGGCAGAGAATTAGAGCGACGCCTCTGGCCGCACCGTAGCAGCAGCGCCCCCCCCACACACAAAAGACACGAACAGCCGCCGGAGCCGGGTAGACGTGGCCGCCGCTGCCGGAACGGCGCCGCAGCGACCCCTGGGCGGATGCGCCGCGCCTGGCAGCCGGGCGGAGCCGGGTAGACGTGGCCGCCGCTGCCGGAACGGCGCCGCAGCGACCCCTGGGCGGATGCACCGCGCCTGGCAGCCGGGCGGAGCCGGGTAGACGTGGCCGCCGCTGCCGGAACGGCGCCGCAGCGACCCCAGGCCGGTTGAGCCGCGCCATGCAGCCGCGCGGAGCCGGGTAGACTTGTCCGCCGATGCCGGAACTGCGCCCCAGCGACCCCAGGACGGCTGCAGTCGCGAAATGCAGCTTCGCGGAGCCGGGTAGACGTGGCCGCCGCTGCCGGGACGGCTCCGCAGCGACGCCGGGCCCGCTGCGCCGCACAAGGCAGCCGCGCGGAGTCGGGCTGACGTGGACGCGGATGCCGGGCCGGCGCCGCAGCGACCCCAGGCCGTCTGCGGGAGGCCAGGCAGCCTCCCGGAGCCGGGTAGACGTGGCCGCCGCTGCCGGGACGGCTCCGTAGCGACCTCTGGCCCGCTGCGGGAGACCAGGCAACCGCGCGGAGCCGGGTAGACGTGGCCGCCGCAGCCGGAACGGCGCCGCAGCGACCCCTGGGCGGCTGCGCCGCGCCAGGCAGCCGCGCGGAGCCGGGTAGACGTGGCCGCCTCTGCCGGGCCGGCGCCGCAGCGACCCCAGGCCGGCCACGCCTCGCCATGCAGCCTCGCGGAGCCGGGTAGACGTGGCCACCGCTGCCGGGGCGGCGCCGCAGCGACCCCTGGGCGGCTGCGCCGCGCCAGGAAGCCGCGCGGAGCCGGGTAGACGTGGCCGCCGATGCCGGAACGGCGCCGCAGCGACCCCAGGCCGGCTACGCCGCGCCATGCAGCCTCGCGGAGCCGAATAGACGTGGCCGCCGCTGCCGGGCCGGCGCCGCAGCGACCCCAGGCCGTTTGAGCCGCGCCATGCAGCCGCGCGGAGCCGGGTTAGACTCGTCCGCCGATGCCGGAACGGCGCCGCAGCGACCCCAGGACGGCTGCAGTCGCGCAATGAAGCTTCGCGGAGCCGGGTAGACGTGGCCGCCGCTGCCGGGACGGCTCCGCGGCGAAGCCGGGCCGGCTGCGCCGCTCCAGGCAGCCGCGCGGAGCCGGGCTGACGTGGCCGCGGCTACCGGGCCGCCGCTGCGACCCAAGTCGTCTGCGGGAGGCCAGGCAGCCTCCCGGAGCCGGGTAGACGTGGCCGCCGCTGCCGGAACGGCGCCGCAGCGACCCCATGCCGGCTACGCCTCGCCATGCAGCCTCGCGGAGCCGGGTAGACGTGGCCGCCGCTGCCGGGCCGGCGCCGCAGCGACCCCTGGGCGGCTGCGCCGCGCCAGGCAGCAGTGCGGAGCCGGGTAGACGTGGCCGCCGATGCCGGAACGGCGCCGCAGCGACCCCAGGCCGGCTACGCCTCGCCATGCAGCCTCGCGGAGCCGGGTAGACGTGGCCGCCGCTGCCGGGCCGGCTCCGCAGCGACCTCTTCCCGCTGCGGGAGACCAAGGAAACCGCGCGGAGCCGGGTAGACGTGGCCGCCGCTGCCGAAAAGGCGCCGCAGCGACACCAGGCTGGTTGAGCCGCGCCAGGCAGCCGCGCGGAGCCGGGTAGACGTGGCCGCTGCTGCCGGAACGGCGCCGCAGCGACCCCAGGCCGGCTACGCCGCGCCGTGCAGCTTCGCGGAGCCGGGTAGACGTGGCCGCCGCTGCCGGGACGGCTCCGCGGCGAAGCCGGGCCGGCTGCGCCGCACAAGGCAGCCGCGCGTAGCCGGGATGACGTGGCCGCGGCTACCGGGCCGCCGCTGCGACCCCAGGCCGTCTGCGGGAGGCCAGGCAGCCTCCCGGAGCCGGGTAGACGTGGCCGCCGATGCCGGAACGGCGCCGCAGCGACCCCTGGGCGGCTGCGCCGCGCCAGGCAGCAGTGCGGAGCCGGGTAGACGTGGCCGCCGATGCCGGAACGGCGCCGCAGCGACCCCATGCCGGCTACGCCTCGCCATGCAGCCTCGCGGAGCCGGGTAGACGTGGCCGCCGCCGCCGGGCCGGCGCCGCAGCGACCCCAGGCCGGCTACGCCGCGCCATGCAGCCTCGCGGAGCCGGCTAGACGTGGCCGCCGCTGCCGGAACGGCGCCGCAGCGACCCCAGGCCGGCTACGCCGCGCCAGGCAGCAGTGCGGAGCCGGGTAGACGTGGCCGCCGATGCCGGAACGGCGCCGCAGCGACCCCATGCCGGCTACGCCTCGCCATGCAGCCTCGCGGAGCCGGGTAGACGTGGCCGCCGCCGCCGGGCCGGCGCCGCAGCGACCCCAGGCCGGCTACGCCGCGCCATGCAGCCTCGCGGAGCCGGCTAGACGTGGCCGCCGCTGCCGGAACGGCGCCGCAGCGACCCCAGGCCGGCTACGCCGCGCCAGGCAGCAGTGCGGAGCCGGGTAGACGTGGCCGCCGATGCCGGAACGGCGCCGCAGCGACCCCATGCCGGCTACGCCTCGCCATGCAGCTTCGCGGAGCCGGGTAGACGTGGCCGCGGCTGCCGGGCCGGCGCCGCAGCGACCCCAGGCCGGTTGAGCCGCGCCAGGCAGCCGCGCGGAGCCGGGTAGACTCGTCCGCCGATGCCGGAACGGCGCCGCAGCGACCCCAGGCCGTCTGCGGGAGACCAGGCAACCGCGCGGAGCCGGGTAGACGTGGCCGCCGCTGCCGGGACGGCTCCGTAGCGACCTCTGGCCCGCTGCGGGAGACCAGGCAACCGCGCGGAGCCGGGTAGACGTGGCCGCCGCAGCCGGGACGGCGCCGCAGCGACCCCTGGGCGGCTGCGCCGCGCCAGGCAGCCGCGCGGAGCCGGGTAGACGTGGCCGCCTCTGCCGGGCCGGCGCCGCAGCGACCCCAGGCCGGCCACGCCTCGCCATGCAGCCTCGCGGAGCCGGGTAGACGTGGCCGCCGCTGCCGGGCCGGCGCCGCAGCGACCCCAGGCCGGTTGAGCCGCGCCAGGCAGCCGCGCGGAGCCGGGTAGACTCGTCCGCCGATGCCGGAACGGCGCCGCAGCGACCCCAGGCCGTCTGCGGGAGACCAGGCAACCGCGAGGAGCCGGGTAGACGTGGCCGCAGCTCCCGGAACGGCGCCGCAGCGACCCCAGGCCGGTTGAGCCGCGCCATGCAGCTTCGCGGAGCCGGGTAGACGTGGCCGCCGCCGCCGGGCCGGCGCCGCAGCGACCCCAGGCCGGTTGAGCCGCGCCAGGCAGCCGCGCGGAGCCGGGTAGACTCGTCCGCCGATGCCGGAACGGCGCCGCAGCGACCCCAGGCCGGTTGAGCCGCGCCATGCAGCCGCGCGGAGCCGGGTAGACGTGGCCGCCGATGCCGGAACGGCGCCGCAGCGACCCCAGGCCGGCTACGCCGCGCCATGCAGCTTCGCGGAGCCGGGTAGACGTGGCCGCGGCTGCCGGGCCGCCGCCGCAGCGACCCCAGGCCGGTTGAGCCGCGCCATGCAGCCTCGCGGAGCCGGGTAGACTTGTCCGCCGATGCCGGAACTGCGCCCCAGCGACCCCAGGACGGCTGCAGTCGCGAAATGCAGCTTCGCGGAGCCGGGTAGACGTGGCCGCCGCTGCCGGGACGGCTCCGCAGCGACGCCGGGCCCGCTGCGCCGCACAAGGCAGCCGCGCGGAGTCGGGCTGACGTGGCCGCGGCTGCTGGGCCGGCGCCGCAGCGACCCCAGGCCGTCTGCGGGAGGCCAGGCAGCCTCCCGGAGCCGGGTAGACGTGGCCGCCGCTGCCGGGACGGCTCCGTAGCGACCTCTGGCCCGCTGCGGGAGACCAGGCAACCGCGCGGAGCCGGGTAGACGTGGCCGCCGCAGCCGGGACGGCGCCGCAGCGACCCCTGGGCGGCTGCGCCGCGCCAGGCAGCCGCGCGGAGCCGGGTAGACGTGGCCGCCTCTGCCGGGCCGGCGCCGCAGCGACCCCAGGCCGGCCACGCCTCGCCATGCAGCCTCGCGGAGCCGGGTAGACGTGGCCACCGCTGCCGGCCCGGCGCCGCAGCGACCCCTGGGCGGCCGCGCCGGGCCAGGCAGCCGCGCGGAGCCGGCTAGACGTGGCCGCCGCAGCCGGGCCGGCGCCGCAGCGACCCCTGGGCGGCTGCGCCGCGCCAGGCAGCCGCGCGGAGCCGGGTAGACGTGGCCGCCGATGCCGGAACGGCGCCGCAGCGACCCCAGGCCGGCCACGCCTCGCCATGCAGCCTCGCGGAGCCGGGTAGACGTGGCCGCCGCTGCCGGGCCGGCGCCGCAGCGACCCCTGGGCGGCTGCAGCCGCGCCATGCAGCCTCGCGGAGCCGGGTAGACGTGGCCGCCGCTGCAGGAACGGCGCCGCAGCGACCCCAGGCCGGCTACGCCTCGCCATGCAGCCTCGCGGAGCCGGGTAGACGTGGCCGCCGCGGCCGGGCCGGCTCCGCAGCGACCTCTGGCCCGCTGCGGGAGACCAGGCAACCGCGCGGAGACGGGCTGACGTGGCCGCCGCCGCCGGGCCGCCGCCGCAGCGACCCCAGGCCGTCTGCGGGAGACCAGGCAACCGCGCGGAGCCGGGCTGACGTGGCCGCCGCTGCCTGGCCGGCGCCGCAGCGACCTCCGGCCGTCCGTTTTTGCCGACCTCTCCTTGCCGCTGCGGACCGGCGGAGCCGCGCCGAGCCGTATAGACCGCGCGCAGTCCGGCCGCCGCCGCGGCAGCGACCGGGTTGTTCGGCGCTCGCCTGGGCCTTGCCGTCTTTCCGTCGTACCCGAGCCGCCGCCGCCGCCGCCGCCGCCGCCGCCTCCGCCTCGGTTCGACCGAGTCGGTCGCTCCCGGGCCGGCCCGTTCCTGGCGTACTCGGGCTCCGCGTGTCGGCGGCTGGCGCGGCCGGCCGCCCCCGCTCTGAGGGGCGTCCGGCCGCGTTCGGCGCGGTTCGGTGCGGGGTCCGCATTGCGGCCGCCGCGGCTCGGGGTCCGGCGGAGGCCCCTTCTCGTTCGTCTCGCGTGCGTTTGTTTGTCTGTCCGTTCGTTTGTTTATTTTACCGGCGCGTGTTTGCGTGCGCGTTCGCTCGTTTGACACTTTTCGTTTGATTCCCTTTTCGCTCGGTGGCCCGGTAGCTCTTCGCGCCGGGTGTTCGGAGTCGGGTATTTCTAACCCGATCCGCCCGCGGCTTGCGGGGTGGGGGTGGTGATGGTGTGTGTTTGTGTTTTGGGCGGGGAGGGCGCTTTTCCCGCTCGCCGCTATGTCCCCCGCTTCCTCCCCCCACTCCCCACCCCCGCCCCCCCCGCCCCACTCCCCCTCTGCGGAAGCGCGCAGGCGCCGGCGGGTCCCCGCCCGCGCGTAGCGGGGCGGGCGGGAAACGTCCGGCGGGCTCGCGACGGGATCGGCCGCTCGTGTCAGCGCGGGGAGGAAAAGAAATGGCGGGAAGACGGCGGCAGAGGTAGGCCGGCGGGGAACGGCCTCGTCCGTCCCGGGGGTGGGTGTGTGCGTTCGTCTGGGATTCGTTCCTTCGACTCATCCGGACGCCGGGCTCGCCCTGAGCCCCTCTCCCGGGCGGCGGGCGTGCCCGTTCCCTCACCCACCCACCCCGGCCCGGCCACCCCCCCCCCCCCCCCCTTTCCCCCCAGAGAAAAAAAAGAAAAAATAGAAAGAAACGGAAAGAAAGCGCGTGGCGGGCTGGGGGTGGGTCCTCGGCCGGTTTCGGGGGGGGGGGGGGGGGGGGGGCGGGAGTTTGCGGGGACCGGTCGAAGCCATCGGGCCTGGCCCGCCGGAGGGAAGCGAGAGAGAAAAATTAAAAAAAAAAAAAAAAAGGAGGGTGGCGGGGGGGGGGGGGGGGGGAACCGAGGAGGGGGAGGGGGAGGAGGAGGGCGGAGTGGGAGGTGGTGGTGGTGGTGGGTAGGGGGGTGTGGGGGGGTGCGGGTGAGGTAGGGAGCTTAAAAAAGTAAAAAATGAAATTAAAAAGAAAAAAAAAAAAGGAGGCGGGAACGGCGAACAAACCCGGTCCGATCGGGCAGGGTGGGAGTCGGGTGGGTGGAGGGGGACGGGCACAGGCAGCGGCAAAAGAAAGGAAAGGCGGGAAGAAGAAATAACGGAAAACCCAAATCCCGCAGCTCTCTCGGCCAACGTCCCCCAAGAAGAAGGAAGGAAGGAACGGACGACCACCGAGCAAACGAGCGCTCGCACGGACGTCGGATGGACGTCTTCGAGAAGAAAGTAAGAGGGGCCGGGGGGCCGGGGGAGGGGACTAGGGTGGGAAAGAAAAGAGAGAAAGAAAGAAAGAGGTGGGGGGGGGGGGGGGGGAGGGGGGGGGCGGGAGAAAGAGAGAAAGAGAGAGAGAAAGAAGAATACGTCTACAGGTGCTGCAGAAAAGCGGGCCAGTCGGGCGGGGCACGTCCGGGAGAGGGCGGGTTAGGGCTAGGGTTAGGGTAGGCGGGCGAGGTTAGGGTAAGGGTCAGGTTTAGGCTTTGCGCGCTGGGAAGTTCAGGTGGCCGGCCGCGAGATCTACCCGTAAGCCCGTCGCGACCCCCTTCTTCCCAACGGAAGGGCGCGCCGGGCCGGGCCGGGCCTACTCAAACGCACGCGCGCGGGAGCGGGCGAGCGAGCAAGCGAGCAAGCAAGCAAATGGACGGGGAGACAGGCAGACGGATGGGTAGATAGATAAATATATGAATTAAGCCAATAACTAAAGAAAGAAACGGAAAAAAGTTCAAAAAAAATCAGAAAAACATACAAAAATTAAGAAGCTTCTGAAAAATCGAAAACAGAAAAGCAGGAACACGGAGGGGGAAAAAAAGAAAAGAAAAGAAAAAGAAAAGAAAAAGAAAGAAAGAAAGAAAGAAAGAAAGAAAGAAAGAAAGAAAGAAAGAAAGAAAGAAAGAAAGAAAGAAAGAAAGAAAAAGGGGGGGGGGGGGGGGGGCTCAGGCGGGCAGCCGCCAGCACGCACGCAAGCGAAAAGGTACGTAGGAAAATATTTTAATGGAATGAATAAATAAGGAGGAAAATTAAAAAAGAAAAAAAAAAAGAACTAAAAAAAAAGTTAGAAAAAGAGAAGCTGAAACGTTTGAAGCTAAACAAGACAACATAAAAACACAGGAAAAAATTAAATTAAAATTAAAAAAAAAAAAATCACGCACGCACGGGCGAGCGAGCGAGTGAGCGAGCGAGCAAGCCAAGCAATAAATAAACAAACAAATGGAAAAATATTGGGGGGGAATCGGAGAAACATCATATATAAATGGAAAAGTTTTAAAAAAGCTGAAAACGGCAGAAGTCTAAACGGAAAGAACCATAGGTAAAGAAAAATCACGTTGAGGCGAGTCCGGGCGGTGGGGGCCGAGGGGTGTTGGGTGGGGGGGGGGGGGGGGACGACGACGGGGCACGGGACGGACGTTAAGAGGAGGGGGGGGGGGGGGGGGGGAATGCAGCGGCGGCTGTGGCGGCATACCGCCACCCCGTCACGACCGCCCGCGCCTCGGCGTGGGCCCGCCATCCCGAGCCGGGCCTACAAATAGGAAAACAAAAGATAAAATGAAATGAAAAGATCAGAACAACGAGGAAAGTCAAGGAACATTTAAAAAGGAAAAAAAAAAAACGAAATTAAAAATCGCATCTGCCTGGGAGAGGGAGGGTCAGGGGTCAAGGCTGGGGCCGGGGGCGGGGGGAGGGGGGGGGGTGCGTGTGCAGGGCGGGCGGGGGCAAGGAAGGCCTCAGGCGCCGGCCGCCGGCTCTACCCGCATCCCCGTCGCGACCTCCCGCGCCTCGCGAGGGCCTGCCGGGCCGGGCCGGGCCGGGCCTACGCACGCACGCGAGAGAGAGAGAGAGAGAGAGAGCCGACAAATCAATAAACAGAGAAATAAACAACTAGACAGAGGTTCAAAAAGCATTGGGAAAACGTACGCCCGCAAGCGAGGAAGCAAACAAACGAGCGAGCGAGCGAGCAAGCAGACAGGTACGTAGAAAAATATTTTTGATATTTTGAACGATGAGATGGGAAAGCTAAAAGAAATAAACATAAAAAAAGATTTCAAAAAATAGAAAAACTGTAGCTGAAACGTTCGAAGTTAAACGAGACGGAACAGAAGATAGAAAAGAAAGAAAGAAAACATAAAAACAAAGGAAAAAAATAAAAATGAAAAACGCAGCAAAAAAAAAGTAAAAATCACGCGCGCACGCTCGCTCGCACGCACGCACGCACGCACACGCGAGCCCACCAATAAATAAAGAAATGGAAAAATTAAAAAAAAATAAAAATAAAAATAAAAAAACTGGAAAACCATACGTAAATGGAGAAGTTTGTAAAAAGCTGAACAAAGCAAAAAAAAAAAGGTAGGTAAAGATAAATCGTGCGAGGCGAGTCCGGGGCGGGGGGTGGGGGGGGGAGAGGGGGAGGGGGGGGAGGGGGGGCGAGGGGGTACGAGGGTTAAGCTCGGGGTGGGGCGCAGGGGCTGGGGGGGTGGGGCGGGAGGAGGAGGAGGAGGAGGAGGGGGAGGCGGCTGTGCCGGCATACC
>NW_028325268.1:52500-62500 GCF_987193195.1 Phasianus colchicus | reverse complement strand
CCGCCCCACGCCACCCCGAGCGAGGCGGGGAGCGGGATAGGACCGGCCCGCCGGGAAGCCTCTCCGATGCGCCCGAGGAGCGCCTCTCGTGTTCGGCCGGGGCTCCCGCGTGCAGGTGAGGATGCGGTGCGGAACGAGAACGAGGCGCCGCCGCCACGACCATCGGGTCCCGCCTTCCACCGTCGCGGCGGGACCCACCGGGGACGCCCCCGGCCCTTCTGCCTTCGAGTGCCGGCTGACCGGACTGTGCCCTTCTCCGCGCTCGCTTTCTCTCTCGCTTTCTCCGCTTCGCGCCAGCGAGCGCTGCAGCCGGCTTCCCCCGTTCGTTCGATTGTTCTCTCTCGCCTTCTCGGGTTCGCCCTGGGCGGCGCGGGAGCCGGCTATTTCACCCGCACAGCTCTCTCTCGCCTTGCCCGGCTTTTTTTCGCCGCTCGCCCGGGAGACCGCCTTAACCCACCACCGAACGGCGGGACGGGGCGCGACGGACAAACCGAAGCGACCGGATCGACCACACGAACCGACGCCCCAGAGAGCCGCCGCCACCGCCGACCGCCGCCGAAACCCGTCTGGCCGGCCGGTCAACCCAGCTCGCGAGCGCCCGCTCACCACCGATCTCCGGAGCAGAGTCCGCACTCTCTCCTACCGACGAAAAGTAAAGGCATCCGAAAAGAAAGCTCCACGGACGACGACGCCGACTACCGGCAAAGGCTCCGACAGCAGCCGACCTTTACCTCGACATAACTGGAGGCAGAGAATTAGAGCGACGCCTCTGGCCGCACCGTAGCAGCAGCGCCCCCCCCACACACAAAAGACGCGAACAGCCGCCGGAGCCGGGTAGACGTGGCCGCCGCTGCCGGAACGGCGCCGCGGCGACCCCTGGGCGGATGCGCCGCGCCTGGCAGCCGGGCGGAGCCGGGTAGACGTGGCCGCCGCTGCCGGAACGGCGCCGCAGCGACCCCTGGGCGGATGCGCCGCGCCTGGCAGCCGGGCGGAGCCGGGTAGACGTGGCCGCCGCTGCCGGAACGGCGCCGCAGCGACCCCAGGCCGGTTGAGCCGCGCCATGCAGCCGCGCGGAGCCGGGTAGACTTGTCCGCCGATGCCGGAACTGCGCCCCAGCGACCCCAGGACGGCTGCAGTCGCGAAATGCAGCTTCGCGGAGCCGGGTAGACGTGGCCGCCGCTGCCGGGACGGCTCCGCAGCGACGCCGGGCCCGCTGCGCCGCACAAGGCAGCCGCGCGGAGTCGGGCTGACGTGGACGCGGATGCCGGGCCGGCGCCGCAGCGACCCCAGGCCGTCTGCGGGAGGCCAGGCAGCCTCCCGGAGCCGGGTAGACGTGGCCGCCGCTGCCGGGACGGCTCCGTAGCGACCTCTGGCCCGCTGCGGGAGACCAGGCAACCGCGCGGAGCCGGGTAGACGTGGCCGCCGCAGCCGGAACGGCGCCGCAGCGACCCCTGGGCGGCTGCGCCGCGCCAGGCAGCCGCGCGGAGCCGGGTAGACGTGGCCGCCTCTGCCGGGCCGGCGCCGCAGCGACCCCAGGCCGGCCACGCCTCGCCATGCAGCCTCGCGGAGCCGGGTAGACGTGGCCACCGCTGCCGGGGCGGCGCCGCAGCGACCCCTGGGCGGCTGCGCCGCGCCAGGAAGCCGCGCGGAGCCGGGTAGACGTGGCCGCCGATGCCGGAACGGCGCCGCAGCGACCCCAGGCCGGCTACGCCGCGCCATGCAGCCTCGCGGAGCCGAATAGACGTGGCCGCCGCTGCCGGGCCGGCGCCGCAGCGACCCCAGGCCGTTTGAGCCGCGCCATGCAGCCGCGCGGAGCCGGGTTAGACTCGTCCGCCGATGCCGGAACGGCGCCGCAGCGACCCCAGGACGGCTGCAGTCGCGCAATGAAGCTTCGCGGAGCCGGGTAGACGTGGCCGCCGCTGCCGGGACGGCTCCGCGGCGAAGCCGGGCCGGCTGCGCCGCTCCAGGCAGCCGCGCGGAGCCGGGCTGACGTGGCCGCGGCTACCGGGCCGCCGCTGCGACCCCAGTCGTCTGCGGGAGGCCAGGCAGCCTCCCGGAGCCGGGTAGACGTGGCCGCCGCTGCCGGAACGGCGCCGCAGCGACCCCATGCCGGCTACGCCTCGCCATGCAGCCTCGCGGAGCCGGGTAGACGTGGCCGCCGCTGCCGGGCCGGCGCCGCAGCGACCCCTGGGCGGCTGCGCCGCGCCAGGCAGCAGTGCGGAGCCGGGTAGACGTGGCCGCCGATGCCGGAACGGCGCCGCAGCGACCCCAGGCCGGCTACGCCTCGCCATGCAGCCTCGCGGAGCCGGGTAGACGTGGCCGCCGCTGCCGGGCCGGCTCCGCAGCGACCTCTTCCCGCTGCGGGAGACCAAGGAAACCGCGCGGAGCCGGGTAGACGTGGCCGCCGCTGCCGAAAAGGCGCCGCAGCGACACCAGGCTGGTTGAGCCGCGCCAGGCAGCCGCGCGGAGCCGGGTAGACGTGGCCGCTGCTGCCGGAACGGCGCCGCAGCGACCCCAGGCCGGCTACGCCGCGCCGTGCAGCTTCGCGGAGCCGGGTAGACGTGGCCGCCGCTGCCGGGACGGCTCCGCGGCGAAGCCGGGCCGGCTGCGCCGCACAAGGCAGCCGCGCGTAGCCGGGATGACGTGGCCGCGGCTACCGGGCCGCCGCTGCGACCCCAGGCCGTCTGCGGGAGGCCAGGCAGCCTCCCGGAGCCGGGTAGACGTGGCCGCCGATGCCGGAACGGCGCCGCAGCGACCCCTGGGCGGCTGCGCCGCGCCAGGCAGCAGTGCGGAGCCGGGTAGACGTGGCCGCCGATGCCGGAACGGCGCCGCAGCGACCCCATGCCGGCTACGCCTCGCCATGCAGCCTCGCGGAGCCGGGTAGACGTGGCCGCCGCCGCCGGGCCGGCGCCGCAGCGACCCCAGGCCGGCTACGCCGCGCCATGCAGCCTCGCGGAGCCGGCTAGACGTGGCCGCCGCTGCCGGAACGGCGCCGCAGCGACCCCAGGCCGGCTACGCCGCGCCAGGCAGCAGTGCGGAGCCGGGTAGACGTGGCCGCCGATGCCGGAACGGCGCCGCAGCGACCCCATGCCGGCTACGCCTCGCCATGCAGCCTCGCGGAGCCGGGTAGACGTGGCCGCCGCCGCCGGGCCGGCGCCGCAGCGACCCCAGGCCGGCTACGCCGCGCCATGCAGCCTCGCGGAGCCGGCTAGACGTGGCCGCCGCTGCCGGAACGGCGCCGCAGCGACCCCAGGCCGGCTACGCCGCGCCAGGCAGCAGTGCGGAGCCGGGTAGACGTGGCCGCCGCTGCCGGAACGGCGCCGCAGCGACCCCATGCCGGCTACGCCTCGCCATGCAGCTTCGCGGAGCCGGGTAGACGTGGCCGCGGCTGCCGGGCCGGCGCCGCAGCGACCCCAGGCCGGTTGAGCCGCGCCAGGCAGCCGCGCGGAGCCGGGTAGACTCGTCCGCCGATGCCGGAACGGCGCCGCAGCGACCCCAGGCCGTCTGCGGGAGACCAGGCAACCGCGCGGAGCCGGGTAGACGTGGCCGCCGCTGCCGGGACGGCTCCGTAGCGACCTCTGGCCCGCTGCGGGAGACCAGGCAACCGCGCGGAGCCGGGTAGACGTGGCCGCCGCAGCCGGGACGGCGCCGCAGCGACCCCTGGGCGGCTGCGCCGCGCCAGGCAGCCGCGCGGAGCCGGGTAGACGTGGCCGCCTCTGCCGGGCCGGCGCCGCAGCGACCCCAGGCCGGCCACGCCTCGCCATGCAGCCTCGCGGAGCCGGGTAGACGTGGCCGCCGCTGCCGGGCCGGCGCCGCAGCGACCCCAGGCCGGTTGAGCCGCGCCAGGCAGCCGCGCGGAGCCGGGTAGACTCGTCCGCCGATGCCGGAACGGCGCCGCAGCGACCCCAGGCCGTCTGCGGGAGACCAGGCAACCGCGAGGAGCCGGGTAGACGTGGCCGCAGCTCCCGGAACGGCGCCGCAGCGACCCCAGGCCGGTTGAGCCGCGCCATGCAGCTTCGCGGAGCCGGGTAGACGTGGCCGCCGCCGCCGGGCCGGCGCCGCAGCGACCCCAGGCCGGTTGAGCCGCGCCAGGCAGCCGCGCGGAGCCGGGTAGACTCGTCCGCCGATGCCGGAACGGCGCCGCAGCGACCCCAGGCCGGTTGAGCCGCGCCATGCAGCCGCGCGGAGCCGGGTAGACGTGGCCGCCGATGCCGGAACGGCGCCGCAGCGACCCCAGGCCGGCTACGCCGCGCCATGCAGCTTCGCGGAGCCGGGTAGACGTGGCCGCGGCTGCCGGGCCGCCGCCGCAGCGACCCCAGGCCGGTTGAGCCGCGCCATGCAGCCTCGCGGAGCCGGGTAGACTTGTCCGCCGATGCCGGAACTGCGCCCCAGCGACCCCAGGACGGCTGCAGTCGCGAAATGCAGCTTCGCGGAGCCGGGTAGACGTGGCCGCCGCTGCCGGGACGGCTCCGCAGCGACGCCGGGCCCGCTGCGCCGCACAAGGCAGCCGCGCGGAGTCGGGCTGACGTGGCCGCGGCTGCTGGGCCGGCGCCGCAGCGACCCCAGGCCGTCTGCGGGAGGCCAGGCAGCCTCCCGGAGCCGGGTAGACGTGGCCGCCGCTGCCGGGACGGCTCCGTAGCGACCTCTGGCCCGCTGCGGGAGACCAGGCAACCGCGCGGAGCCGGGTAGACGTGGCCGCCGCAGCCGGGACGGCGCCGCAGCGACCCCTGGGCGGCTGCGCCGCGCCAGGCAGCCGCGCGGAGCCGGGTAGACGTGGCCGCCTCTGCCGGGCCGGCGCCGCAGCGACCCCAGGCCGGCCACGCCTCGCCATGCAGCCTCGCGGAGCCGGGTAGACGTGGCCACCGCTGCCGGCCCGGCGCCGCAGCGACCCCTGGGCGGCCGCGCCGGGCCAGGCAGCCGCGCGGAGCCGGCTAGACGTGGCCGCCGCAGCCGGGCCGGCGCCGCAGCGACCCCTGGGCGGCTGCGCCGCGCCAGGCAGCCGCGCGGAGCCGGGTAGACGTGGCCGCCGATGCCGGAACGGCGCCGCAGCGACCCCAGGCCGGCCACGCCTCGCCATGCAGCCTCGCGGAGCCGGGTAGACGTGGCCGCCGCTGCCGGGCCGGCGCCGCAGCGACCCCTGGGCGGCTGCAGCCGCGCCATGCAGCCTCGCGGAGCCGGGTAGACGTGGCCGCCGCTGCAGGAACGGCGCCGCAGCGACCCCAGGCCGGCTACGCCTCGCCATGCAGCCTCGCGGAGCCGGGTAGACGTGGCCGCCGCGGCCGGGCCGGCTCCGCAGCGACCTCTGGCCCGCTGCGGGAGACCAGGCAACCGCGCGGAGACGGGCTGACGTGGCCGCCGCCGCCGGGCCGCCGCCGCAGCGACCCCAGGCCGTCTGCGGGAGACCAGGCAACCGCGCGGAGCCGGGCTGACGTGGCCGCCGCTGCCTGGCCGGCGCCGCAGCGACCTCCGGCCGTCCGTTTTTGCCGACCTCTCCTTGCCGCTGCGGACCGGCGGAGCCGCGCCGAGCCGTATAGACCGCGCGCAGTCCGGCCGCCGCCGCGGCAGCGACCGGGTTGTTCGGCGCTCGCCTGGGCCTTGCCGTCTTTCCGTCGTACCCGAGCCGCCGCCGCCGCCGCCGCCGCCGCCGCCTCCGCCTCGGTTCGACCGAGTCGGTCGCTCCCGGGCCGGCCCGTTCCTGGCGTACTCGGGCTCCGCGTGTCGGCGGCTGGCGCGGCCGGCCGCCCCCGCTCTGAGGGGCGTCCGGCCGCGTTCGGCGCGGTTCGGTGCGGGGTCCGCATTGCGGCCGCCGCGGCTCGGGGTCCGGCGGAGGCCCCTTCTCGTTCGTCTCGCGTGCGTTTGTTTGTCTGTCCGTTCGTTTGTTTATTTTACCGGCGCGTGTTTGCGTGCGCGTTCGCTCGTTTGACACTTTTCGTTTGATTCCCTTTTCGCTCGGTGGCCCGGTAGCTCTTCGCGCCGGGTGTTCGGAGTCGGGTATTTCTAACCCGATCCGCCCGCGGCTTGCGGGGTGGGGGTGGTGATGGTGTGTGTTTGTGTTTTGGGCGGGGAGGGCGCTTTTCCCGCTCGCCGCTATGTCCCCCGCTTCCTCCCCCCACTCCCCACCCCCGCCCCCCCCGCCCCACTCCCCCTCTGCGGAAGCGCGCAGGCGCCGGCGGGTCCCCGCCCGCGCGTAGCGGGGCGGGCGGGAAACGTCCGGCGGGCTCGCGACGGGATCGGCCGCTCGTGTCAGCGCGGGGAGGAAAAGAAATGGCGGGAAGACGGCGGCAGAGGTAGGCCGGCGGGGAACGGCCTCGTCCGTCCCGGGGGTGGGTGTGTGCGTTCGTCTGGGATTCGTTCCTTCGACTCATCCGGACGCCGGGCTCGCCCTGAGCCCCTCTCCCGGGCGGCGGGCGTGCCCGTTCCCTCACCCACCCACCCCGGCCCGGCCACCCCCCCCCCCCCCCCCTTTCCCCCCAGAGAAAAAAAAGAAAAAATAGAAAGAAACGGAAAGAAAGCGCGTGGCGGGCTGGGGGTGGGTCCTCGGCCGGTTTCGGGGGGGGGGGGGGGGGGGGGCGGGAGTTTGCGGGGACCGGTCGAAGCCATCGGGCCTGGCCCGCCGGAGGGAAGCGAGAGAGAAAAATTAAAAAAAAAAAAAAAAAGGAGGGTGGCGGGGGGGGGGGGGGGGGGGAACCGAGGAGGGGGAGGGGGAGGAGGAGGGCGGAGTGGGAGGTGGTGGTGGTGGTGGGTAGGGGGGTGTGGGGGGGTGCGGGTGAGGTAGGGAGCTTAAAAAAGTAAAAAATGAAATTAAAAAGAAAAAAAAAAAAGGAGGCGGGAACGGCGAACAAACCCGGTCCGATCGGGCAGGGTGGGAGTCGGGTGGGTGGAGGGGGACGGGCACAGGCAGCGGCAAAAGAAAGGAAAGGCGGGAAGAAGAAATAACGGAAAACCCAAATCCCGCAGCTCTCTCGGCCAACGTCCCCCAAGAAGAAGGAAGGAAGGAACGGACGACCACCGAGCAAACGAGCGCTCGCACGGACGTCGGATGGACGTCTTCGAGAAGAAAGTAAGAGGGGCCGGGGGGCCGGGGGAGGGGACTAGGGTGGGAAAGAAAAGAGAGAAAGAAAGAAAGAGGTGGGGGGGGGGGGGGGGGGGGGGGGGGGCGGGAGAAAGAGAGAAAGAGAGAGAGAAAGAAGAATACGTCTACAGGTGCTGCAGAAAAGCGGGCCAGTCGGGCGGGGCACGTCCGGGAGAGGGCGGGTTAGGGCTAGGGTTAGGGTAGGCGGGCGAGGTTAGGGTAAGGGTCAGGTTTAGGCTTTGCGCGCTGGGAAGTTCAGGTGGCCGGCCGCGAGATCTACCCGTAAGCCCGTCGCGACCCCCTTCTTCCCAACGGAAGGGCGCGCCGGGCCGGGCCGGGCCTACTCAAACGCACGCGCGCGGGAGCGGGCGAGCGAGCAAGCGAGCAAGCAAGCAAATGGACGGGGAGACAGGCAGACGGATGGGTAGATAGATAAATATATGAATTAAGCCAATAACTAAAGAAAGAAACGGAAAAAAGTTCAAAAAAAATCAGAAAAACATACAAAAATTAAGAAGCTTCTGAAAAATCGAAAACAGAAAAGCAGGAACACGGAGGGGGAAAAAAAGAAAAGAAAAGAAAAAGAAAAGAAAAAGAAAGAAAGAAAGAAAGAAAGAAAGAAAGAAAGAAAGAAAGAAAGAAAGAAAGAAAGAAAGAAAGAAAGAAAGAAAAAGGGGGGGGGGGGGGGGGGGCTCAGGCGGGCAGCCGCCAGCACGCACGCAAGCGAAAAGGTACGTAGGAAAATATTTTAATGGAATGAATAAATAAGGAGGAAAATTAAAAAAGAAAAAAAAAAAGAACTAAAAAAAAAGTTAGAAAAAGAGAAGCTGAAACGTTTGAAGCTAAACAAGACAACATAAAAACACAGGAAAAAATTAAATTAAAATTAAAAAAAAAAAAATCACGCACGCACGGGCGAGCGAGCGAGTGAGCGAGCGAGCAAGCCAAGCAATAAATAAACAAACAAATGGAAAAATATTGGGGGGGAATCGGAGAAACATCATATATAAATGGAAAAGTTTTAAAAAAGCTGAAAACGGCAGAAGTCTAAACGGAAAGAACCATAGGTAAAGAAAAATCACGTTGAGGCGAGTCCGGGCGGTGGGGGCCGAGGGGTGTTGGGTGGGGGGGGGGGGGGGGGACGACGACGGGGCACGGGACGGACGTTAAGAGGAGGGGGGGGGGGGGGGGGGGAATGCAGCGGCGGCTGTGGCGGCATACCGCCACCCCGTCACGACCCGCCCGCGCCTCGGCGTGGGCCCGCCATCCCGAGCCGGGCCTACAAATAGGAAAACAAAAGATAAAATGAAATGAAAAGATCAGAACAACGAGGAAAGTCAAGGAACATTTAAAAAGGAAAAAAAAAAAACGAAATTAAAAATCGCATCTGCCTGGGAGAGGGAGGGTCAGGGGTCAAGGCTGGGGCCGGGGGCGGGGGGAGGGGGGGGGGTGCGTGTGCAGGGCGGGCGGGGGCAAGGAAGGCCTCAGGCGCCGGCCGCCGGCTCTACCCGCATCCCCGTCGCGACCTCCCGCGCCTCGCGAGGGCCTGCCGGGCCGGGCCGGGCCGGGCCTACGCACGCACGCGAGAGAGAGAGAGAGAGAGAGAGCCGACAAATCAATAAACAGAGAAATAAACAACTAGACAGAGGTTCAAAAAGCATTGGGAAAACGTACGCCCGCAAGCGAGGAAGCAAACAAACGAGCGAGCGAGCGAGCAAGCAGACAGGTACGTAGAAAAATATTTTTGATATTTTGAACGATGAGATGGGAAAGCTAAAAGAAATAAACATAAAAAAAGATTTCAAAAAATAGAAAAACTGTAGCTGAAACGTTCGAAGTTAAACGAGACGGAACAGAAGATAGAAAAGAAAGAAAGAAAACATAAAAACAAAGGAAAAAAATAAAAATGAAAAACGCAGCAAAAAAAAAGTAAAAATCACGCGCGCACGCTCGCTCGCACGCACGCACGCACGCACACGCGAGCCCACCAATAAATAAAGAAATGGAAAAATTAAAAAAAAATAAAAATAAAAATAAAAAAACTGGAAAACCATACGTAAATGGAGAAGTTTGTAAAAAGCTGAACAAAGCAAAAAAAAAAAGGTAGGTAAAGATAAATCGTGCGAGGCGAGTCCGGGGCGGGGGGTGGGGGGGGGAGAGGGGGAGGGGGGGGAGGGGGGGCGAGGGGGTACGAGGGTTAAGCTCGGGGTGGGGCGCAGGGGCTGGGGGGGTGGGGCGGGAGGAGGAGGAGGAGGAGGAGGGGGAGGCGGCTGTGCCGGCATACCGCGACCCCCTCACGAGCACCCGCGCCTCGGCGTGGGCCCGCCATCCCAAGCCGGGCCTACGCACGCACGCACGCAAGCAGGCAGGCAGGCAGGCAGGCAGGCAGGCAGGCACTTAGAAAAGTATTTTATATATTTCAATGAATGATTGAATGGGAAAATTAAAAAAAAAGAAAAAAAAATTAGAAGAAAAAACGAGAACTAAAACGTCAAAAGAGAAAAAAAAGAAAAAAGAAAAAAAAAGCGATGAAAACCTAAAAACGTAGGAAAGGAACAGAAATTAAAAATAAGCGAAAATCACTCTGCCAGGGGAATCCGGGAGAGGTCAGGGGAGGGTCAGGGGTCAAGGCTGGCGGGGGGTGCTCTTGGGGGGGGGGGGGGGGTGGGGCGCGTAAGGAAGAGGAAGGCCTACGCGCGCACGCAAGCGAGCAAAGGAGTCAACGAGCAGGTCAGTAAGTAACTGAATAGGAAAACGGGGGGGGGCGGGGGGGGGGGAGGGGAGGAAAAACAATTAGTAAAAGAGATCACGCGAGCGAGGCGAGTCCGGGTGGCGGGGCGTGCGGGCTAGGGTTGAGCGGGAGGCGCAGGAGGAAGGCTCTCGGTTAAAGAAATCAATCCCTAAGTAAGTAAATACGTAAACGAACAA
>NW_028325268.1:35000-40000 GCF_987193195.1 Phasianus colchicus | reverse complement strand
ATCGGGTCCCGCCTTCCACCGTCGCGGCGGGACCCACCGGGGACGCCCCCGGCCCTTCTGCCTTCGAGTGCCGGCTGACCGGACTGTGCCCTTCTCCGCGCTCGCTTTCTCTCTCGCTTTCTCCGCTTCGCGCCAGCGAGCGCTGCAGCCGGCTTCCCCCGTTCGTTCGATTGTTCTCTCTCGCCTTCTCGGGTTCGCCCTGGGCGGCGCGGGAGCCGGCTATTTCACCCGCACAGCTCTCTCTCGCCTTGCCCGGCTTTTTTTCGCCGCTCGCCCGGGAGACCGCCTTAACCCACCACCGAACGGCGGGACGGGGCGCGACGGACAAACCGAAGCGACCGGATCGACCACACGAACCGACGCCCCAGAGAGCCGCCGCCACCGCCGACCGCCGCCGAAACCCGTCTGGCCGGCCGGTCAACCCAGCTCGCGAGCGCCCGCTCACCACCGATCTCCGGAGCAGAGTCCGCACTCTCTCCTACCGACGAAAACTAAAGGCATCCGAAAAGAAAGCTCCACGGACGACGACGCCGACTACCGGCAAAGGCTCCGACAGCAGCCGACCTTTACCTCGACATAACTGGAGGCAGAGAATTAGAGCGACGCCTCTGGCCGCACCGTAGCAGCAGCGCCCCCCCCACACACAAAAGACGCGAACAGCCGCCGGAGCCGGGTAGACGTGGCCGCCGCTGCCGGAACGGCGCCGCAGCGACCCCTGGGCGGATGCGCCGCGCCTGGCAGCCGGGCGGAGCCGGGTAGACGTGGCCGCCGCTGCCGGAACGGCGCCGCAGCGACCCCTGGGCGGATGCGCCGCGCCTGGCAGCCGGGCGGAGCCGGGTAGACGTGGCCGCCGCAGCCGGGACGGCGCCGCAGCGACCCCTGGGCGGCTGCGCCGCGCCAGGCAGCCGCGCGGAGCCGGGTAGACGTGGCCGCCTCTGCCGGGCCGGCGCCGCAGCGACCCCAGGCCGGCCACGCCTCGCCATGCAGCCTCGCGGAGCCGGGTAGACGTGGCCACCGCTGCCGGCCCGGCGCCGCAGCGACCCCTGGGCGGCCGCGCCGGGCCAGGCAGCCGCGCGGAGCCGGCTAGACGTGGCCGCCGCAGCCGGGCCGGCGCCGCAGCGACCCCTGGGCGGCTGCGCCGCGCCAGGCAGCCGCGCGGAGCCGGGTAGACGTGGCCGCCGATGCCGGAACGGCGCCGCAGCGACCCCAGGCCGGCCACGCCTCGCCATGCAGCCTCGCGGAGCCGGGTAGACGTGGCCGCCGCTGCCGGGCCGGCGCCGCAGCGACCCCTGGGCGGCTGCAGCCGCGCCATGCAGCCTCGCGGAGCCGGGTAGACGTGGCCGCCGCTGCAGGAACGGCGCCGCAGCGACCCCAGGCCGGCTACGCCTCGCCATGCAGCCTCGCGGAGCCGGGTAGACGTGGCCGCCGCGGCCGGGCCGGCTCCGCAGCGACCTCTGGCCCGCTGCGGGAGACCAGGCAACCGCGCGGAGACGGGCTGACGTGGCCGCCGCCGCCGGGCCGCCGCCGCAGCGACCCCAGGCCGTCTGCGGGAGACCAGGCAACCGCGCGGAGCCGGGCTGACGTGGCCGCCGCTGCCTGGCCGGCGCCGCAGCGACCTCCGGCCGTCCGTTTTTGCCGACCTCTCCTTGCCGCTGCGGACCGGCGGAGCCGCGCCGAGCCGTATAGACCGCGCGCAGTCCGGCCGCCGCCGCGGCAGCGACCGGGTTGTTCGGCGCTCGCCTGGGCCTTGCCGTCTTTCCGTCGTACCCGAGCCGCCGCCGCCGCCGCCGCCGCCGCCGCCTCCGCCTCGGTTCGACCGAGTCGGTCGCTCCCGGGCCGGCCCGTTCCTGGCGTACTCGGGCTCCGCGTGTCGGCGGCTGGCGCGGCCGGCCGCCCCCGCTCTGAGGGGCGTCCGGCCGCGTTCGGCGCGGTTCGGTGCGGGGTCCGCATTGCGGCCGCCGCGGCTCGGGGTCCGGCGGAGGCCCCTTCTCGTTCGTCTCGCGTGCGTTTGTTTGTCTGTCCGTTCGTTTGTTTATTTTACCGGCGCGTGTTTGCGTGCGCGTTCGCTCGTTTGACACTTTTCGTTTGATTCCCTTTTCGCTCGGTGGCCCGGTAGCTCTTCGCGCCGGGTGTTCGGAGTCGGGTATTTCTAACCCGATCCGCCCGCGGCTTGCGGGGTGGGGGTGGTGATGGTGTGTGTTTGTGTTTTGGGCGGGGAGGGCGCTTTTCCCGCTCGCCGCTATGTCCCCCGCTTCCTCCCCCCACTCCCCACCCCCGCCCCCCCCGCCCCACTCCCCCTCTGCGGAAGCGCGCAGGCGCCGGCGGGTCCCCGCCCGCGCGTAGCGGGGCGGGCGGGAAACGTCCGGCGGGCTCGCGACGGGATCGGCCGCTCGTGTCAGCGCGGGGAGGAAAAGAAATGGCGGGAAGACGGCGGCAGAGGTAGGCCGGCGGGGAACGGCCTCGTCCGTCCCGGGGGTGGGTGTGTGCGTTCGTCTGGGATTCGTTCCTTCGACTCATCCGGACGCCGGGCTCGCCCTGAGCCCCTCTCCCGGGCGGCGGGCGTGCCCGTTCCCTCACCCACCCACCCCGGCCCGGCCACCCCCCCCCCCCCCCCCTTTCCCCCCAGAGAAAAAAAAGAAAAAATAGAAAGAAACGGAAAGAAAGCGCGTGGCGGGCTGGGGGTGGGTCCTCGGCCGGTTTCGGGGGGGGGGGGGGGGGGGGGGCGGGAGTTTGCGGGGACCGGTCGAAGCCATCGGGCCTGGCCCGCCGGAGGGAAGCGAGAGAGAAAAATTAAAAAAAAAAAAAAAAGGAGGGTGGCGGGGGGGGGGGGGGGGGGAACCGAGGAGGGGGAGGGGGAGGAGGAGGGCGGAGTGGGAGGTGGTGGTGGTGGTGGGTAGGGGGGTGTGGGGGGGTGCGGGTGAGGTAGGGAGCTTAAAAAAGTAAAAAATGAAATTAAAAAGAAAAAAAAAAAAGGAGGCGGGAACGGCGAACAAACCCGGTCCGATCGGGCAGGGTGGGAGTCGGGTGGGTGGAGGGGGACGGGCACAGGCAGCGGCAAAAGAAAGGAAAGGCGGGAAGAAGAAATAACGGAAAACCCAAATCCCGCAGCTCTCTCGGCCAACGTCCCCCAAGAAGAAGGAAGGAAGGAACGGACGACCACCGAGCAAACGAGCGCTCGCACGGACGTCGGATGGACGTCTTCGAGAAGAAAGTAAGAGGGGCCGGGGGGCCGGGGGAGGGGACTAGGGTGGGAAAGAAAAGAGAGAAAGAAAGAAAGAGGTGGGGGGGGGGGGGGGGGGGAGGGGGGGGGCGGGAGAAAGAGAGAAAGAGAGAGAGAAAGAAGAATACGTCTACAGGTGCTGCAGAAAAGCGGGCCAGTCGGGCGGGGCACGTCCGGGAGAGGGCGGGTTAGGGCTAGGGTTAGGGTAGGCGGGCGAGGTTAGGGTAAGGGTCAGGTTTAGGCTTTGCGCGCTGGGAAGTTCAGGTGGCCGGCCGCGAGATCTACCCGTAAGCCCGTCGCGACCCCCTTCTTCCCAACGGAAGGGCGCGCCGGGCCGGGCCGGGCCTACTCAAACGCACGCGCGCGGGAGCGGGCGAGCGAGCAAGCGAGCAAGCAAGCAAATGGACGGGGAGACAGGCAGACGGATGGGTAGATAGATAAATATATGAATTAAGCCAATAACTAAAGAAAGAAACGGAAAAAAGTTCAAAAAAAATCAGAAAAACATACAAAAATTAAGAAGCTTCTGAAAAATCGAAAACAGAAAAGCAGGAACACGGAGGGGGAAAAAAAGAAAAGAAAAGAAAAAGAAAAGAAAAAGAAAGAAAGAAAGAAAGAAAGAAAGAAAGAAAGAAAGAAAGAAAGAAAGAAAGAAAGAAAGAAAGAAAGAAAGAAAAAGGGGGGGGGGGGGGGGGGCTCAGGCGGGCAGCCGCCAGCACGCACGCAAGCGAAAAGGTACGTAGGAAAATATTTTAATGGAATGAATAAATAAGGAGGAAAATTAAAAAAGAAAAAAAAAAAGAACTAAAAAAAAAGTTAGAAAAAGAGAAGCTGAAACGTTTGAAGCTAAACAAGACAACATAAAAACACAGGAAAAAATTAAATTAAAATTAAAAAAAAAAAAATCACGCACGCACGGGCGAGCGAGCGAGTGAGCGAGCGAGCAAGCCAAGCAATAAATAAACAAACAAATGGAAAAATATTGGGGGGGAATCGGAGAAACATCATATATAAATGGAAAAGTTTTAAAAAAGCTGAAAACGGCAGAAGTCTAAACGGAAAGAACCATAGGTAAAGAAAAATCACGTTGAGGCGAGTCCGGGCGGTGGGGGCCGAGGGGTGTTGGGTGGGGGGGGGGGGGGGGACGACGACGGGGCACGGGACGGACGTTAAGAGGAGGGGGGGGGGGGGGGGGGGAATGCAGCGGCGGCTGTGGCGGCATACCGCCACCCCGTCACGACCGCCCGCGCCTCGGCGTGGGCCCGCCATCCCGAGCCGGGCCTACAAATAGGAAAACAAAAGATAAAATGAAATGAAAAGATCAGAACAACGAGGAAAGTCAAGGAACATTTAAAAAGGAAAAAAAAAAAACGAAATTAAAAATCGCATCTGCCTGGGAGAGGGAGGGTCAGGGGTCAAGGCTGGGGCCGGGGGCGGGGGGAGGGGGGGGGGTGCGTGTGCAGGGCGGGCGGGGGCAAGGAAGGCCTCAGGCGCCGGCCGCCGGCTCTACCCGCATCCCCGTCGCGACCTCCCGCGCCTCGCGAGGGCCTGCCGGGCCGGGCCGGGCCGGGCCTACGCACGCACGCGAGAGAGAGAGAGAGAGAGAGAGCCGACAAATCAATAAACAGAGAAATAAACAACTAGACAGAGGTTCAAAAAGCATTGGGAAAACGTACGCCCGCAAGCGAGGAAGCAAACAAACGAGCGAGCGAGCGAGCAAGCAGACAGGTACGTAGAAAAATATTTTTGATATTTTGAACGATGAGATGGGAAAGCTAAA
>NW_028325268.1:12500-22500 GCF_987193195.1 Phasianus colchicus | reverse complement strand
GCTCCATTTGTCCACGGTTTTCCTCGGTTGCCACCCCGCCGGCTAGCTGCTCGCGGCCGGCACCCGCCGGGCCCCGAACCGAGGCCGGCGCCGGCGCCTCGCTCAACGAACTCGGTACGCCTGCGGCTCGCGGGGCCGCTCGGCTGTCACACGGCTGGATTCGGTCGGGCGAGCCCTTGCTCCGGCACCGAGCGAACGGACGGACGAGCCCGCTCTCGGCCCGGGCGGGCGCCTCACCTCGCCTACGGCGGGAAGCGAACCGGAGAGGAGGCCGCCCGTGCCTGAACACCGGACGCCGCCGCGGCTTCCCCGGGACGGGGAGCGTGGAAGCGCCGGCCCGCCGGGGGCCCTCTCCGACGCGACCCGAATGGCCTCATCGATCGACAAGAAGACGGGTAGGGGGAAGGAAGGAAGGAAGGGAGGAGAAGATGCGAGCCCTTCTCCAGGACGCGGCGGAAAGACCGCGCGCGCACGTGCAGGCGGGTGTGCGTGGGCAACGTCTGCCGAGAGGTGCTCGCCCGTGCCTGAACACCGGCCCGCCCCACGCCACCCCGAGCGAGGCGGGGAGCGGGATAGGACCGGCCCGCCGGGAAGCCTCTCCGATGCGCCCGAGGAGCGCCTCTCGTGTTCGGCCGGGGCTCCCGCGTGCAGGTGAGGATGCGGTGCGGAACGAGAACGAGGCGCCGCCGCCACGACCATCGGGTCCCGCCTTCCACCGTCGCGGCGGGACCCACCGGGGACGCCCCCGGCCCTTCTGCCTTCGAGTGCCGGCTGACCGGACTGTGCCCTTCTCCGCGCTCGCTTTCTCTCTCGCTTTCTCCGCTTCGCGCCAGCGAGCGCTGCAGCCGGCTTCCCCCGTTCGTTCGATTGTTCTCTCTCGCCTTCTCGGGTTCGCCCTGGGCGGCGCGGGAGCCGGCTATTTCACCCGCACAGCTCTCTCTCGCCTTGCCCGGCTTTTTTTCGCCGCTCGCCCGGGAGACCGCCTTAACCCACCACCGAACGGCGGGACGGGGCGCGACGGACAAACCGAAGCGACCGGATCGACCACACGAACCGACGCCCCAGAGAGCCGCCGCCACCGCCGACCGCCGCCGAAACCCGTCTGGCCGGCCGGTCAACCCAGCTCGCGAGCGCCCGCTCACCACCGATCTCCGGAGCAGAGTCCGCACTCTCTCCTACCGACGAAAAGTAAAGGCATCCGAAAAGAAAGCTCCACGGACGACGACGCCGACTACCGGCAAAGGCTCCGACAGCAGCCGACCTTTACCTCGACATAACTGGAGGCAGAGAATTAGAGCGACGCCTCTGGCCGCACCGTAGCAGCAGCGCCCCCCCCACACACAAAAGACGCGAACAGCCGCCGGAGCCGGGTAGACGTGGCCGCCGCTGCCGGAACGGCGCCGCGGCGACCCCTGGGCGGATGCGCCGCGCCTGGCAGCCGGGCGGAGCCGGGTAGACGTGGCCGCCGCTGCCGGAACGGCGCCGCAGCGACCCCTGGGCGGATGCGCCGCGCCTGGCAGCCGGGCGGAGCCGGGTAGACGTGGCCGCCGCTGCCGGAACGGCGCCGCAGCGACCCCTGGGCGGATGCGCCGCGCCTGGCAGCCGGGCGGAGCCGGGTAGACGTGGCCGCCGCTGCCGGAACGGCGCCGCAGCGACCCCAGGCCGGTTGAGCCGCGCCATGCAGCCGCGCGGAGCCGGGTAGACTTGTCCGCCGATGCCGGAACTGCGCCCCAGCGACCCCAGGACGGCTGCAGTCGCGAAATGCAGCTTCGCGGAGCCGGGTAGACGTGGCCGCCGCTGCCGGGACGGCTCCGCAGCGACGCCGGGCCCGCTGCGCCGCACAAGGCAGCCGCGCGGAGTCGGGCTGACGTGGACGCGGATGCCGGGCCGGCGCCGCAGCGACCCCAGGCCGTCTGCGGGAGGCCAGGCAGCCTCCCGGAGCCGGGTAGACGTGGCCGCCGCTGCCGGGACGGCTCCGTAGCGACCTCTGGCCCGCTGCGGGAGACCAGGCAACCGCGCGGAGCCGGGTAGACGTGGCCGCCGCAGCCGGAACGGCGCCGCAGCGACCCCTGGGCGGCTGCGCCGCGCCAGGCAGCCGCGCGGAGCCGGGTAGACGTGGCCGCCTCTGCCGGGCCGGCGCCGCAGCGACCCCAGGCCGGCCACGCCTCGCCATGCAGCCTCGCGGAGCCGGGTAGACGTGGCCACCGCTGCCGGGGCGGCGCCGCAGCGACCCCTGGGCGGCTGCGCCGCGCCAGGAAGCCGCGCGGAGCCGGGTAGACGTGGCCGCCGATGCCGGAACGGCGCCGCAGCGACCCCAGGCCGGCTACGCCGCGCCATGCAGCCTCGCGGAGCCGAATAGACGTGGCCGCCGCTGCCGGGCCGGCGCCGCAGCGACCCCAGGCCGTTTGAGCCGCGCCATGCAGCCGCGCGGAGCCGGGTTAGACTCGTCCGCCGATGCCGGAACGGCGCCGCAGCGACCCCAGGACGGCTGCAGTCGCGCAATGAAGCTTCGCGGAGCCGGGTAGACGTGGCCGCCGCTGCCGGGACGGCTCCGCGGCGAAGCCGGGCCGGCTGCGCCGCTCCAGGCAGCCGCGCGGAGCCGGGCTGACGTGGCCGCGGCTACCGGGCCGCCGCTGCGACCCCAGTCGTCTGCGGGAGGCCAGGCAGCCTCCCGGAGCCGGGTAGACGTGGCCGCCGCTGCCGGAACGGCGCCGCAGCGACCCCATGCCGGCTACGCCTCGCCATGCAGCCTCGCGGAGCCGGGTAGACGTGGCCGCCGCTGCCGGGCCGGCGCCGCAGCGACCCCTGGGCGGCTGCGCCGCGCCAGGCAGCAGTGCGGAGCCGGGTAGACGTGGCCGCCGATGCCGGAACGGCGCCGCAGCGACCCCAGGCCGGCTACGCCTCGCCATGCAGCCTCGCGGAGCCGGGTAGACGTGGCCGCCGCTGCCGGGCCGGCTCCGCAGCGACCTCTTCCCGCTGCGGGAGACCAAGGAAACCGCGCGGAGCCGGGTAGACGTGGCCGCCGCTGCCGAAAAGGCGCCGCAGCGACACCAGGCTGGTTGAGCCGCGCCAGGCAGCCGCGCGGAGCCGGGTAGACGTGGCCGCTGCTGCCGGAACGGCGCCGCAGCGACCCCAGGCCGGCTACGCCGCGCCGTGCAGCTTCGCGGAGCCGGGTAGACGTGGCCGCCGCTGCCGGGACGGCTCCGCGGCGAAGCCGGGCCGGCTGCGCCGCACAAGGCAGCCGCGCGTAGCCGGGATGACGTGGCCGCGGCTACCGGGCCGCCGCTGCGACCCCAGGCCGTCTGCGGGAGGCCAGGCAGCCTCCCGGAGCCGGGTAGACGTGGCCGCCGATGCCGGAACGGCGCCGCAGCGACCCCTGGGCGGCTGCGCCGCGCCAGGCAGCAGTGCGGAGCCGGGTAGACGTGGCCGCCGATGCCGGAACGGCGCCGCAGCGACCCCATGCCGGCTACGCCTCGCCATGCAGCCTCGCGGAGCCGGGTAGACGTGGCCGCCGCCGCCGGGCCGGCGCCGCAGCGACCCCAGGCCGGCTACGCCGCGCCATGCAGCCTCGCGGAGCCGGCTAGACGTGGCCGCCGCTGCCGGAACGGCGCCGCAGCGACCCCAGGCCGGCTACGCCGCGCCAGGCAGCAGTGCGGAGCCGGGTAGACGTGGCCGCCGATGCCGGAACGGCGCCGCAGCGACCCCATGCCGGCTACGCCTCGCCATGCAGCCTCGCGGAGCCGGGTAGACGTGGCCGCCGCCGCCGGGCCGGCGCCGCAGCGACCCCAGGCCGGCTACGCCGCGCCATGCAGCCTCGCGGAGCCGGCTAGACGTGGCCGCCGCTGCCGGAACGGCGCCGCAGCGACCCCAGGCCGGCTACGCCGCGCCAGGCAGCAGTGCGGAGCCGGGTAGACGTGGCCGCCGCTGCCGGAACGGCGCCGCAGCGACCCCATGCCGGCTACGCCTCGCCATGCAGCTTCGCGGAGCCGGGTAGACGTGGCCGCGGCTGCCGGGCCGGCGCCGCAGCGACCCCAGGCCGGTTGAGCCGCGCCAGGCAGCCGCGCGGAGCCGGGTAGACTCGTCCGCCGATGCCGGAACGGCGCCGCAGCGACCCCAGGCCGTCTGCGGGAGACCAGGCAACCGCGCGGAGCCGGGTAGACGTGGCCGCCGCTGCCGGGACGGCTCCGTAGCGACCTCTGGCCCGCTGCGGGAGACCAGGCAACCGCGCGGAGCCGGGTAGACGTGGCCGCCGCAGCCGGGACGGCGCCGCAGCGACCCCTGGGCGGCTGCGCCGCGCCAGGCAGCCGCGCGGAGCCGGGTAGACGTGGCCGCCTCTGCCGGGCCGGCGCCGCAGCGACCCCAGGCCGGCCACGCCTCGCCATGCAGCCTCGCGGAGCCGGGTAGACGTGGCCGCCGCTGCCGGGCCGGCGCCGCAGCGACCCCAGGCCGGTTGAGCCGCGCCAGGCAGCCGCGCGGAGCCGGGTAGACTCGTCCGCCGATGCCGGAACGGCGCCGCAGCGACCCCAGGCCGTCTGCGTGAGACCAGGCAACCGCGAGGAGCCGGGTAGACGTGGCCGCAGCTCCCGGAACGGCGCCGCAGCGACCCCAGGCCGGTTGAGCCGCGCCATGCAGCTTCGCGGAGCCGGGTAGACGTGGCCGCCGCCGCCGGGCCGGCGCCGCAGCGACCCCAGGCCGGTTGAGCCGCGCCAGGCAGCCGCGCGGAGCCGGGTAGACTCGTCCGCCGATGCCGGAACGGCGCCGCAGCGACCCCAGGCCGGTTGAGCCGCGCCATGCAGCCGCGCGGAGCCGGGTAGACGTGGCCGCCGATGCCGGAACGGCGCCGCAGCGACCCCAGGCCGGCTACGCCGCGCCATGCAGCTTCGCGGAGCCGGGTAGACGTGGCCGCGGCTGCCGGGCCGCCGCCGCAGCGACCCCAGGCCGGTTGAGCCGCGCCATGCAGCCTCGCGGAGCCGGGTAGACTTGTCCGCCGATGCCGGAACTGCGCCCCAGCGACCCCAGGACGGCTGCAGTCGCGAAATGCAGCTTCGCGGAGCCGGGTAGACGTGGCCGCCGCTGCCGGGACGGCTCCGCAGCGACGCCGGGCCCGCTGCGCCGCACAAGGCAGCCGCGCGGAGTCGGGCTGACGTGGCCGCGGCTGCTGGGCCGGCGCCGCAGCGACCCCAGGCCGTCTGCGGGAGGCCAGGCAGCCTCCCGGAGCCGGGTAGACGTGGCCGCCGCTGCCGGGACGGCTCCGTAGCGACCTCTGGCCCGCTGCGGGAGACCAGGCAACCGCGCGGAGCCGGGTAGACGTGGCCGCCGCAGCCGGGACGGCGCCGCAGCGACCCCTGGGCGGCTGCGCCGCGCCAGGCAGCCGCGCGGAGCCGGGTAGACGTGGCCGCCTCTGCCGGGCCGGCGCCGCAGCGACCCCAGGCCGGCCACGCCTCGCCATGCAGCCTCGCGGAGCCGGGTAGACGTGGCCACCGCTGCCGGCCCGGCGCCGCAGCGACCCCTGGGCGGCCGCGCCGGGCCAGGCAGCCGCGCGGAGCCGGCTAGACGTGGCCGCCGCAGCCGGGCCGGCGCCGCAGCGACCCCTGGGCGGCTGCGCCGCGCCAGGCAGCCGCGCGGAGCCGGGTAGACGTGGCCGCCGATGCCGGAACGGCGCCGCAGCGACCCCAGGCCGGCCACGCCTCGCCATGCAGCCTCGCGGAGCCGGGTAGACGTGGCCGCCGCTGCCGGGCCGGCGCCGCAGCGACCCCTGGGCGGCTGCAGCCGCGCCATGCAGCCTCGCGGAGCCGGGTAGACGTGGCCGCCGCTGCAGGAACGGCGCCGCAGCGACCCCAGGCCGGCTACGCCTCGCCATGCAGCCTCGCGGAGCCGGGTAGACGTGGCCGCCGCGGCCGGGCCGGCTCCGCAGCGACCTCTGGCCCGCTGCGGGAGACCAGGCAACCGCGCGGAGACGGGCTGACGTGGCCGCCGCCGCCGGGCCGCCGCCGCAGCGACCCCAGGCCGTCTGCGGGAGACCAGGCAACCGCGCGGAGCCGGGCTGACGTGGCCGCCGCTGCCTGGCCGGCGCCGCAGCGACCTCCGGCCGTCCGTTTTTGCCGACCTCTCCTTGCCGCTGCGGACCGGCGGAGCCGCGCCGAGCCGTATAGACCGCGCGCAGTCCGGCCGCCGCCGCGGCAGCGACCGGGTTGTTCGGCGCTCGCCTGGGCCTTGCCGTCTTTCCGTCGTACCCGAGCCGCCGCCGCCGCCGCCGCCGCCGCCGCCTCCGCCTCGGTTCGACCGAGTCGGTCGCTCCCGGGCCGGCCCGTTCCTGGCGTACTCGGGCTCCGCGTGTCGGCGGCTGGCGCGGCCGGCCGCCCCCGCTCTGAGGGGCGTCCGGCCGCGTTCGGCGCGGTTCGGTGCGGGGTCCGCATTGCGGCCGCCGCGGCTCGGGGTCCGGCGGAGGCCCCTTCTCGTTCGTCTCGCGTGCGTTTGTTTGTCTGTCCGTTCGTTTGTTTATTTTACCGGCGCGTGTTTGCGTGCGCGTTCGCTCGTTTGACACTTTTCGTTTGATTCCCTTTTCGCTCGGTGGCCCGGTAGCTCTTCGCGCCGGGTGTTCGGAGTCGGGTATTTCTAACCCGATCCGCCCGCGGCTTGCGGGGTGGGGGTGGTGATGGTGTGTGTTTGTGTTTTGGGCGGGGAGGGCGCTTTTCCCGCTCGCCGCTATGTCCCCCGCTTCCTCCCCCCACTCCCCACCCCCGCCCCCCCCGCCCCACTCCCCCTCTGCGGAAGCGCGCAGGCGCCGGCGGGTCCCCGCCCGCGCGTAGCGGGGCGGGCGGGAAACGTCCGGCGGGCTCGCGACGGGATCGGCCGCTCGTGTCAGCGCGGGGAGGAAAAGAAATGGCGGGAAGACGGCGGCAGAGGTAGGCCGGCGGGGAACGGCCTCGTCCGTCCCGGGGGTGGGTGTGTGCGTTCGTCTGGGATTCGTTCCTTCGACTCATCCGGACGCCGGGCTCGCCCTGAGCCCCTCTCCCGGGCGGCGGGCGTGCCCGTTCCCTCACCCACCCACCCCGGCCCGGCCACCCCCCCCCCCCCCCCCTTTCCCCCCAGAGAAAAAAAAGAAAAAATAGAAAGAAACGGAAAGAAAGCGCGTGGCGGGCTGGGGGTGGGTCCTCGGCCGGTTTCGGGGGGGGGGGGGGGGGGGGGGCGGGAGTTTGCGGGGACCGGTCGAAGCCATCGGGCCTGGCCCGCCGGAGGGAAGCGAGAGAGAAAAATTAAAAAAAAAAAAAAAAAGGAGGGTGGCGGGGGGGGGGGGGGGGGGAACCGAGGAGGGGGAGGGGGAGGAGGAGGGCGGAGTGGGAGGTGGTGGTGGTGGTGGGTAGGGGGGTGTGGGGGGGTGCGGGTGAGGTAGGGAGCTTAAAAAAGTAAAAAATGAAATTAAAAAGAAAAAAAAAAAAGGAGGCGGGAACGGCGAACAAACCCGGTCCGATCGGGCAGGGTGGGAGTCGGGTGGGTGGAGGGGGACGGGCACAGGCAGCGGCAAAAGAAAGGAAAGGCGGGAAGAAGAAATAACGGAAAACCCAAATCCCGCAGCTCTCTCGGCCAACGTCCCCCAAGAAGAAGGAAGGAAGGAACGGACGACCACCGAGCAAACGAGCGCTCGCACGGACGTCGGATGGACGTCTTCGAGAAGAAAGTAAGAGGGGCCGGGGGGCCGGGGGAGGGGACTAGGGTGGGAAAGAAAAGAGAGAAAGAAAGAAAGAGGTGGGGGGGGGGGGGGGGGGGGGGGGGGCGGGAGAAAGAGAGAAAGAGAGAGAGAAAGAAGAATACGTCTACAGGTGCTGCAGAAAAGCGGGCCAGTCGGGCGGGGCACGTCCGGGAGAGGGCGGGTTAGGGCTAGGGTTAGGGTAGGCGGGCGAGGTTAGGGTAAGGGTCAGGTTTAGGCTTTGCGCGCTGGGAAGTTCAGGTGGCCGGCCGCGAGATCTACCCGTAAGCCCGTCGCGACCCCCTTCTTCCCAACGGAAGGGCGCGCCGGGCCGGGCCGGGCCTACTCAAACGCACGCGCGCGGGAGCGGGCGAGCGAGCAAGCGAGCAAGCAAGCAAATGGACGGGGAGACAGGCAGACGGATGGGTAGATAGATAAATATATGAATTAAGCCAATAACTAAAGAAAGAAACGGAAAAAAGTTCAAAAAAAATCAGAAAAACATACAAAAATTAAGAAGCTTCTGAAAAATCGAAAACAGAAAAGCAGGAACACGGAGGGGGAAAAAAAGAAAAGAAAAGAAAAAGAAAAGAAAAAGAAAGAAAGAAAGAAAGAAAGAAAGAAAGAAAGAAAGAAAGAAAGAAAGAAAGAAAGAAAGAAAGAAAGAAAGAAAAAGGGGGGGGGGGGGGGGGGGCTCAGGCGGGCAGCCGCCAGCACGCACGCAAGCGAAAAGGTACGTAGGAAAATATTTTAATGGAATGAATAAATAAGGAGGAAAATTAAAAAAGAAAAAAAAAAGAACTAAAAAAAAAGTTAGAAAAGAGAAGCTGAAACGTTTGAAGCTAAACAAGACAACATAAAAACACAGGAAAAAATTAAATTAAAATTAAAAAAAAAAAAATCACGCACGCACGGGCGAGCGAGCGAGTGAGCGAGCGAGCAAGCCAAGCAATAAATAAACAAACAAATGGAAAAATATTGGGGGGGAATCGGAGAAACATCATATATAAATGGAAAAGTTTTAAAAAAGCTGAAAACGGCAGAAGTCTAAACGGAAAGAACCATAGGTAAAGAAAAATCACGTTGAGGCGAGTCCGGGCGGTGGGGGCCGAGGGGTGTTGGGTGGGGGGGGGGGGGGGGACGACGACGGGGCACGGGACGGACGTTAAGAGGAGGGGGGGGGGGGGGGGGGGAATGCAGCGGCGGCTGTGGCGGCATACCGCCACCCCGTCACGACCGCCCGCGCCTCGGCGTGGGCCCGCCATCCCGAGCCGGGCCTACAAATAGGAAAACAAAAGATAAAATGAAATGAAAAGATCAGAACAACGAGGAAAGTCAAGGAACATTTAAAAAGGAAAAAAAAAAAACGAAATTAAAAATCGCATCTGCCTGGGAGAGGGAGGGTCAGGGGTCAAGGCTGGGGCCGGGGGCGGGGGGAGGGGGGGGGGTGCGTGTGCAGGGCGGGCGGGGGCAAGGAAGGCCTCAGGCGCCGGCCGCCGGCTCTACCCGCATCCCCGTCGCGACCTCCCGCGCCTCGCGAGGGCCTGCCGGGCCGGGCCGGGCCGGGCCTACGCACGCACGCGAGAGAGAGAGAGAGAGAGAGAGCCGACAAATCAATAAACAGAGAAATAAACAACTAGACAGAGGTTCAAAAAGCATTGGGAAAACGTACGCCCGCAAGCGAGGAAGCAAACAAACGAGCGAGCGAGCGAGCAAGCAGACAGGTACGTAGAAAAATATTTTTGATATTTTGAACGATGAGATGGGAAAGCTAAAAGAAATAAACATAAAAAAAGATTTCAAAAAATAGAAAAACTGTAGCTGAAACGTTCGAAGTTAAACGAGACGGAACAGAAGATAGAAAAGAAAGAAAGAAAACATAAAAACAAAGGAAAAAAATAAAAATGAAAAACGCAGCAAAAAAAAAGTAAAAATCACGCGCGCACGCTCGCTCGCACGCACGCACGCACGCACACGCGAGCCCACCAATAAATAAAGAAATGGAAAAATTAAAAAAAAATAAAAATAAAAATAAAAAAACTGGAAAACCATACGTAAATGGAGAAGTTTGTAAAAAGCTGAACAAAGCAAAAAAAAAAAGGTAGGTAAAGATAAATCGTGCGAGGCGAGTCCGGGGCGGGGGGTGGGGGGGGGAGAGGGGGAGGGGGGGGAGGGGGGGCGAGGGGGTACGAGGGTTAAGCTCGGGGTGGGGCGCAGGGGCTGGGGGGGTGGGGCGGGAGGAGGAGGAGGAGGAGGAGGGGGAGGCGGCTGTGCCGGCATACCGCGACCCCCTCACGAGCACCCGCGCCTCGG
>NW_028325267.1:32500-146614 GCF_987193195.1 Phasianus colchicus | reverse complement strand
TGCCCTGTGATCAGAACGGGGAGAGCCAAGGGAGAAATGGGTGGGGGATTTTTTCTGGCCCTATGCCAAGGATGTCCTTGGGAATAAGTCCCAGGCTTAAGCCCTGTGCTGTAAATGCCCGGGCTCTTCTCTAGCCAAAGGATGTTGGGAAATACTATGCGAAGGTGACTGTCTTGCAGGGATCACAGATTTTTCCAAAGCTTTCCGGAGAGCCCCATCTCACCCTGCTGTCCATCAGGAGTGGGGAGGGCGGAGAGCAGTGACCCCATGCTCTTGATGTTTGTGGCTTTTGCCGCCCCTAAAGTACACACTCGTCAGCCTTTCTGTCTTTTCCCCGTGCAGGGAGTCCTGGTTCCGGGGCTTGGGGTCTTTGCTGGGGTCCGAGAGCAATTCCACAGCAAAGAAGAGGCAGTTTCGGTGCTAAGGCCTGTCTTCCAGCTGGACATCGGGGTGCTGTGGCTGCAGGACCTCCAGTCTCCCAACGACATCATCCCTGGTGAGAAGGCAGCAGCCACCTTCCCCTTCCTGTCCCACGTCTGGCTGGGTGTGTTATCCCTGCTCTCTGGAAATGGCCGGGAGCAGCAGAGAATTGTCTGCAAAGCTCGGGGTACAGCGTGAGTTCGTCCCGAAGGAACCACAGCTCAAGAGCTGTTTCTCCGAAAGACCTTTTCTATGGGATTTGGTCACGATCATGTTGCATGGGAATGTGGCTTGCTGTGGCAGTGAGGCTGTGCCTTCTCCTTGCAGACGATGTCAAGATTGAGTCGCTCAACTACCGGCAGCTCTCGCGAGCCTCCGGCGTCCCGCTGAACGTGGTGCTGCGCTGCGTGCGAGAGAGCGTGCTCTTATACTGTCACCTCCTGAGGAACAGGGAGCCCGTCTCATTTGTCTTTAAGAACATTGGCGTTATGACGTGCCAAGACGACTTCCTCCTCATGAGGTTCTTCTGCAGCTGCATTACAACGCTGGAAAGCAATGCCACCGTCCTTTCTCTGTTCCGCACTGTAAGTTGAGGAGGTTTTGAGGGTGCGCCATCAGATCACTGCTGGCCAGCCTGGATGTGGCAGGCCAGTCCAATGCTTGTCCCCACGGCTTTCTCCACTGGCAAAGAGATTTCCTGGATCTCTGCCCCTGCAGAAAGCCTGGCAGTGCTCTTGCACAGCCTCTCTATTTGGCCATCCTGCTCCTTCAGAGCAGAACAAAGCTCTGATGTTCACGGAAGAGGCTTTGGTGGAGAGCAGCTTTCTCTTGGCATGGGAGCCAGGCTTGCTTCCTGTCAAGAAGAGCCATGAAAAAATGGCCTTGGCAAGCCTCCAGCAGGTCTGTGTCCCTTTGCAGAGATTTTGGACAGAAGATTCTGCTGACTTCGGGCCAGAGACCACCGCCCATGGGATCCGGGTGTTCCCGAGGTGAGCGCATTTCCTCTGCAGCACTTAGCTGGCCAGGAGACAGGCTTATTTCCCACCTCCTCCTCTGAGACGTGCCCTGCTGGGTCTCCGTGCTCGGCATCCAGTCGGGTAGAAATCCTGGAAAGTCTGGCTCCTGGGAATCATGGTTGTGTTACTGGTGCCCAAGCTGTCCCGATTCTCATCAGAGAGAATGGACTGCACGTGCAGAGGAATTTGGGCTACGTGTGCTGGTTTGGCATGGCCAGGAAGGAAAAGGATGCCACGCTTTGCATAGCACATAGATAAATACTGCCACCCAACTGTGTGGGGTAGGAAGTCATCCTTCTTCAAGGGTTGTCACTCTTTGTTTCCAGGTTTCAGCTCACTGTGGAAAAGAGCAGAGCAGAGGTTGCCGCGGAAAAGAAAGCTGCAGTAGAGCGGAAGATGAGTAGAGGTGAGGGAACGGGTCCCAGCTGTAGGGAGGTGGGCCCTGTCCCGTGCCGGGTGACCGGATCCAGGTTCACGTGCTGTGTCCGTGGGGCTGCTCTGAAGAACTTCTTTCTGTCTTGGTTCCAGGGGGCTCTGCCGGCAGGCTGCTGCAGAGGCGGAAGACACTTCCCCCCTCCATGCTGCTGCAGCGCAAGCCAAGCTCAAGGCAGCAAGACGTGGTGAAGGAGCCTTCTGCCAGGTGAGAGCCTTGGGCGAAAAGAAGAAGGAGATGCGTGTGCTCGTGTAGGAGTAGCCTCCCCTTTGGAGCTGCCAGCTCTCAGCACCCAGAAAGGCTCCTGACACACGTGTCCCAGTGGGAGCCGTTCTCTCCAGGGATGGCAAGCACGCGGCACAATTGCTCGAGGCAGACACGCCAGCTTCATGTTCCACCCTGGCCCCCGATCCCTGGGGGAGCTGAATGCTGATCCCCATTGATGGCAGAAGCTCTTCTCCCTTCAGGGGTCTCTCCGCACTGCACCGGAGCCCATCTTTACGGCTGTGGGAGCACGGGGGGAGACCGAGGTGCCCTGGGCTCCTGCAGACTCCTCTTGTGTCTGTTTGCAGCGCGCTCCCGCCATGTGCAGGCAGCTCCCGCGGGACGAAGAAAGCGGGACAGAAGGAAGCATCTACTCCTGCCCAGACCAGCACTGCACTCCCTGCCACAGAGGAGTCTAAGAGGGTGCTGCAGGTACCGGCCCTGCCTTGCTACGGGGACTGTGCTGCTTGAGACTGCACAAATGACAGAATGGTAGAATCATAGAGAAGTTTGGGTTGGAAGGGGCCACTCAGACCACCTAGTTCCAATCCCCTGCTGTAGGCAGGGACACCTGTCTCTAGACCAGGTTGCTCTAAGCCTGACCCAGCCTGGCCTTGAGTGCTTCCACAGGGAGGGAAGCAAAAGCCTCTGTGTGTGCAGTGACCTGGAGCACAGCCCTTGGGGTGCCATCATTTCACATTTCTACCCGCTCCTTCAGCTCCTCTTCAGTAGATGGAGGGTGCTGCACACCTTCCCTATCTTTTCTCGCCTCCTGGCCTGCCACCTGCCACAGCACTCTGATTTTGAGCAGGGGCCATGAGAGTGGAATACGACCTCTGAGCCACGTTTGCTACAAGTTGCGGATCCCGTCCTGCCTTTAGGGCCCCTGGTCCTTCAGGGACAAAACAGTGCTGACCGGCTGCCAGAGGCGAGGAGCAGGAGCGTGGAGCTGAAGGAAAGTCCCAGGGGCTGAGGCTGATCCTGTATGCTGCTGTGTCTCTGCAGGAGCTCCGGGAAGTGTCTGCATTGTGGAAAGAAGTAGACCGCACGTGGCCCATGCACCAGCAGCAAGTAGAGCAAGCACGGGCAGAAAGGGCGGCGTGGGAAGGCTGGAGCGTAGGGGCGGACCAGCGTCCACCCCAGGTACTGTCAGGGATCGAGCCTGCTGGCAACAGCCGCCATCCTCTGAGCCAGGCTGCGAGCTCAGCAGGACTGAGGGGGTGGGGAGCGGGACAGGCACCGTGCAGCATGGCAGGGGCTGGCCTGCTCCTCCTGGGGAGGAGAGCTTGGCACCTCGCAGGGAGAGCCCTGCAGGGAGAAGGGAAGGGCGGCGGGCAGCCGTGGGCTGGCAGGGCCAAGTCTCCTGCTTGCCGGGGCCTGCTGCGGGGCCCTTGACAGAGGGCTTCTGAGAAACAGCCCCGTGCTCCCAGCCACTTTGCTGACAGCGTCTCCTCTTTGGCAGCTGATGGCCAGGCAGAGCATGCGTGCTCCGCATCCTCCAGCCCAGCCCAGGGGACAGCAAGTGGAGAGGAGGTGGAGGAAGGATGTGGATCCTCTGCCGGGAAGTAAAATGGGAACAGCGACCAAGCTGGCACTGCATGCTGAGTAAGTGTGTGCGGGCTCTGCTGGCTGCCTGAGGCACTCGGGCAGCTGTGACCCTGCAGCTCGGGGACAGGCACGGCCCGGCCAAAAACTCTGGCGGGGTGCAAGGGTGGGGACACGCGGCAGCACGGGGATGCTGGGCTGGGTGAGGGGAGAGGCAGGGGGGCTCAGCAGAGCCCAAGGGATGACTTTCTCCTCCTGCTGCAGCCTCCTTTCCCCACGAGTGGCTCAGGTGCTCCAAAGGTTGGAGCCGCGCCTCCATCAGCAAGAGGCTTTTGCCAGCACAGCGGAAAGAAACCGGCAGAAGCTGGAGCTGAAGCGGCAGCTCCCCTGGTGAGCTCCACAGGCAGCAGATCCTGAGAGCCGGGCTGGAGCCCAGCCTGCACTACTTGCCTGCGCTCAGCCCGTAACGCTCCGTGCGCTGTTCTTTTCACCTCCGCAGTGCTCGATGCTCGCGTCGCTCCAGAGGGGAAGGTGCAGCCAACGGTGGTGACCGCGGTGGAGCTCTCGGCAAGGGGGCTGGGAAGCTGTCCAGATTTCCACCTGTGAATGGAAGATCATAGAATCAAAGACTCATTGAATGGCCTAGGTTGAAAAGGGCATTGAAGGTCGTCTAGTTTCAACCCACCTGCTATGTGCGGGGTCGCCGACCACCAGACCGGGCTGCCCAGAGCCATATCCAGCCTGGCCTAGAACGCCTCCAGGGATGGGGCATCCCCCACCTCTCGGCAAGCTGTTCCAGCACGTCACCACCCTCCGCGGGAAGAACTGCTAACATCTAACCAAATTCTGCCCCCCCTTCCACAGTTTAAAACCATTCCCCCTTGTCCTGTCACTATCCAGCCTCGTCAACGGCCGTTCCCCCTCCACTTTATATCCTCCCTTCAAGAATTGGCCACAATGAGGTCTCCCCGGAGCCTTCTCCTCACCAAACTAAGCAAGCCCAGTTCCCTCCACCTTTCTCAATAGGAGAGGTGCTCCAGCCCTCTGATCATCTTAGTGGCCCTCCTCTGGATTCGATCCAAAGCTCTGCGTCTTTCTTGTACTGGGGCCCCAGCCCTGGACGCAGTACTCCCAATAAAAATAAATTGGCCTTATTTCCAGTCGGTCTGCTGGTGTCGTGTCTGTTGCCATCAACTAATGTGATGGAGCCGTGCTTTGAGAGAGGAGTTTGGGTGGCAACAAGAGCTGCTCCCAAGGCCCGGTAGGCCCATGCTCTCCAAGAGCGGATTCCCAGGACGGCAGCCATCTCTGCTGGCCGTGCACACTTCCTGTGCAGAAGAATTGATGTGTCCCCTCGTATCCCCATAGCTCCCTCCCAGCAACAGAAATTCCGTGGGAGAACCGCAGGGGAGCTCTGTGGGGACGAGGAGCAGGCAGGGGCACAGGGAACATGAGGGCTTCTGAAAGGCCTCTCCTTTCCCCAGAGGGCTTGTGAGCACTCCTGCCTGCAGCTGGGAACTGTATTGCCAGGAGCTCTGCAAAGGTGGATTTGCTTGTAACTGTAGGCAGGGAGTTTCAAACCAACACTGCCGTCCACAAGGGGAACATTTACATTCTCTGTCTGACAGCACTGAGACAAAGATTTGAGCTGGCAGTCTGAAGGCCACATTAAGCTTGACTGGAACAGCTGTACAGTGAGAAACCATTTGCCTTTTCACGGGGAACACAGCTGGAAGGGAAATCCAGAACAGGGGAAAGGAAGGCAGATGGTTGCCAGGCAGAGCTCTGAGCGCAAGGAGATCTTGGAGTGGATGCTCCTGGAAGAGATGCTCAGACACATGCGAGATGAGGACGCGATCCAAGACAGCCAGCACAGCTTCACCAAGGGCAGATCGTGCCTGAGCCATCTGGTGGCCTTCTACATTGGGAGTGCCGGCACTGGTGGTCCAAGGAGGGGCAACTGATGTCATGCACCTGGGCTTGTGTGATGCCTTTGACATGGTCCCGCCCCATATCCTTATCTCTAATTGGAGAGAGATGGATTTGAGGAGCAGCCTCTCGAGTGGATAGAGAATTGGCTGGATGGTGGAAGCCAGAGGGTTGTTGTCAGTGGCTCCACATCCCGGCGGAGGCCGGTCACCAGCGCTGTCCCCCAGGGGTCCATCTGGGGGCACACTAACACTACTCGATAGCCTAATGGGGTGTGACTGATCAGCCCCGCCCCGCTGCCGGTACTGCTGGCTCTGCCCTCGCCCCGTTGCCGGCTCGTTAACGGGAGCCCCCGCACTTACCGCTCACCGACAGCGATCGCAACCCTCCTTGCGGTGTAGTCCCGCGTACGGGCGGCTTACGGTTTCTCCTCGCTGAAACAGCCCGCCTGATCCTCACAGCCCGACTCCTCCTCTCCGTCTGTGGTGGGCAGCGACGCGAGGCTGCCCTCCCAGAGGCTTCTTCTCGGCGGGGGCGCGGATGCAGAGCCGTTGCCCTGGCGACGTCCCCGCCGCGTCAGCCGCTCTCGCCAGAGCTGCCCGGCCGCTCTGTTGTCTCGGGGATCCTGGGTGAGGGGACCGAGCGAAAACCCCCGTACCTCGCGGTCGGTCGCTGCGGTTCTGGCTGGAACAGCTCCGAAGCAGCGAACCTCGGCGATCGAGGCTTCTTGCGAGGCACAGTCATTGAGGCAGAAGGGAGAAGCGTTCATTTGTGTCCCCGTGCGAAGTTCCGGAGGAGAAACGAGGCTGTTCTCCCCCTGAAGCCGAAACGGAAAGTTTCGGAACTATCGCTCATGGGTTCCTTTTGCTAAACTCACACGTTGGTTCTTAAACCGATGTGCTAATCCCTGCTGCCGAACAGAGCACCCCACATCAATCCCTCCTCTTCCTTTGAGGATTATGGTGTTTGTATGGTTGGAAATATCCAGATAATTGCATAGAGAGACGCTTGGAAGGAGGATCGAGGGGAGTATCTTGATGCCTGCCTGTTGCATCCCATCCTTGGAGCTCTGCCCTCCCCCGAGTCGCTCTCCCACCTCCCCAGGAGATCCCTGAGGGCTCTCCGTCCCCCCACTCTCCCGGTCTTCTTCACCCCCCACTGCCCTTCGAGCCCCACTCAGGCTTCAGGCCCCGTGCCCCCCGTCCCCCACCCAGGGTATTTCACTGCCTTCCCCCCACCTCCACCACGGGTCGCCTACAACCCCTGGAGTCCCTCAGTCTGACCCCTGGGGTTCCACTCTCCCCCCTGTCCCCACCTCCAATTCCCCCATTCTCATCGATGGAGTCCTCGTCCACCCCTCCCCAGTTGTTCCTCCACCAGTGTCTGCCCCTGTTCCCCATTCTGACCCCCAGGGTCCCATGCCTGGCCCCCTCCCATCCCGTTCCTTCCTCGGTCCCCCACTCTGATCCCTTGTGTCCCCTTTCCCGCCCCCCCGTACGTCTTCCCATTTTGTCCCGCAGATTCACCCCCCCCCCCAGTCCCCTCTACCTGACCTCAAGAATTCCCTGTCCCCCCAAATACCCCCACTCTAATTCCCCTATTCTGAACCATAGTCTCCTACCATCCCCCAGTCCCCTCAGTTTGCCCCCCTCCTTCCTGACCCCATTTTCTGATCCATAGAGTCCCCTGTACCCCCCATGCCCTCCTTCCTGACCTCTAGAGTCCATTCCCCCATTTTGACCCCCAATATTCCCTAACAGGACCCCCCTTATGTCCCATAGTAGCCCCCCACAACCACCAGCTCTTCCCTCCCTCCTTCCCCCAGGCCCCCTTTCCACTCATGGAAGCTTCATTCTCCTCCCCCCAGTCATCCCCCCACAACCCCCACTCTCTGCCCTAGACCCCCTTTACAGAATCACAGAATCACAGAATCACAGAATCACAGAATGGCCAGGGTTGGAAGGGACTTCAAGGATCACAAATCTCCAACCCCCCTGCCACATGCAGGGCCACCAATCTCCCTGTTTAATGCTAGGCCAGGCTGCCCAGGGCCCCATCCAATCTGGCCTTGAACACCTCCAGGGATGGACAGGGCATCCACAACCTCTCTGGGCAGCTGTTCCAGCACCTGTAAAGAATTTCCCCAACGTCCAACCTAAATCTCCCCTCCCTCAACTTCAAACTATTTCCCCTCGTCCTGCAGTCATCAACCCTTTCAAAGAGTTGATTCCCCTCCTGTTTGTAGGCTCCTTTTAGGTACTGAAATGCTGCAATGAGGTCACTCCTCAGCCTTCTTTTCTCCAGGTTGAACAAGCCCAACTCCCTCAGCCTGTTTTCATAGGGGAGGTGCTCCAGTCCCCTGATCATCTTCGTGGCCCTCCTCTGGACCCTCTCCTGTCTTTCTTGTACTGGGGGCTCCAGACCTGGACGCAGTATTCCAGATGGGGCCTCACAAGAGGGGAACAACCAAGAACAATCACCTCCCTGTCCCTGCTGGCCACCCCTCTTCTGATGGAGCCCAGGATACCATTTGCCTTCCGAGCCACAAGGGCACACTGCTGGCTCATGTTAATTCATCCATCAAGACCCCCAGGTCCTTCTCCACAGGGCTGCTCTCAAGGACCGCTCCTTCCAGTCTGTAGGGATGCCTGGGATTCCTCCGGCCCAAGTGCAAAACTCTGCACTTTGCCGTGTTGAACCTCATCAGGTTCACCCGGGCCCACCTTTCTAGCCTCTCGAGGTCCCTCTGAATGGCATCCCTTCCTTCAACCGTGTCGACCGCACCACTCAGCTTGGTGTCGTCAGCAAACTTGCTGAGGGTGCACTCGATTCCGTCATCGATGTCATTGATAAAGATGTTAAAGAGCACCGGTCCCAAGACAGACCCCTGGGGGAAGCCACTCATTACCAGCCTCACCTGGACATGGAGGCATTGATGACCACCTTCTGTCTGCGGCCTTTCAACCACTTTCTTATCCATCGAGTGGTCCACCCATCAAATCCACATCCCTCCAGTTTGGAGAGAAGGATGTGGTGGGGGACCATGTCAAAGGCCTTGCTCAAGTCCAGGTAAATGACATCGGTCGCCTTTCCCTTGTCCACCGATGCCGTCACTCCATCATAAAAGGCCACCAGATTGGTCAAGCATGACCTTCCTCTGGTGAAGCCGTGCTGGCTGTCACGGATCACACGCCCTTTCCTCATGTGATCAAGCATGTCATCCAGGATGATCTGTTCCATGATCTTCCCAGGCACAGAGGTGAGAATTCACTGGCCTGTAGTTCCCAGGGTCCTCCTATTTTTTTTTTTAATATTTTATTTTTTTTAATTATTTCTTTTACACCCTATAGAAGCTCCCCACAACTCCCCAGTTTTTCCCTTCCATCCCTCCCTTCATCACCAGAACCCCTTTCCACCCCACAGCAGTCCCACTCACTCACACCTTCCCCCCCTAGATTCCACACAACCCCCCTTTCCAGTCCAAAAAAGTCCCACTGACCCCTTTCTCACCCCACCCACACCCTCCTTTATCCCCTCTTATCCCCCCTTGGAATCATGCAGAAGGATCTGCATGAGACATCCTAGAGAGGTTTGGGGGCTCCAGGGGGCTCTTCTGGACTCAACCAGAAGAGTCTGGAGATATCCCAGAGGGACCTTGGGATGTCCAGGGAGTCCCCGGGTTGGTCCTGTGGCACCATGGAAGGATCTGGAAGTTCCCACTATGGGCCCAAGAGCTCTGAGGAGTCCCTGGGCTGATCTGGAAATGGCCCAGCAGGGTCTGGTAGGGTCCAGGGAGTTCTCATGTGGGTCTGAGTGGTCCTGGAGTCATCCAGAAGGGTCTGGGGATGTCCCAGAGGAGTCCTGGGGTGTCCAGTGGGTGCTCATGCGAATCTGGGGGGTCTGGCCATCCGTCTCATCATCTGCTGTAACGTGACCACAGCACTTTCATCAGTGGTTTGGACTCACAGCGACAAGACGCACTTTGTCAACTGTGTCACCAAGGAATCATAAGAATTGGAATCGTTGGAACTGGTTAATATGGACTGCTGTTTGTACTCTACAGAACCCATCCTTGTTCAGTGTATTAATTTTAGTTTAGCTACTTTTAGGATTGTTTTTGAACCGTGCTTCTTTTTCTCTTAATAGCGAAGGGGGAGATGTGGGATAAAGAAAGTCATTATCTTGCTAATGAGTAAAGAAACTTAGCAGTAACTTGAGCCAGACGTAAACACACACGAGGCTCCTGCTTCCTACATGTAAGTTGCTGTTGCACGGGTATAAAAGGTTGTAAGCATCTTCAGTAAAGGTCCTTCATCCTTCCTTCTGCACCAGCAAGGGAGTCTGAGCCTCTCTCTCCGCACCAGCAAGGGAGCTCGGAGTCCTCTTGCCAACAAAGAGGAGAGGAGAGGAGAGAAGGAGAGGAGAGAAAAGATTGAGCAGAACAAAGGAAAAAGGGAAGAGAGGAGCTTGTAAGGGGGAGAAGAGTGATGAACAAGAGGGGAGAAGAAAGAGGGCAGAACAGAAGAGAGGATACAGGTAAGAAGAGCAGATCTAAAAAGATCCTTTTTCGGAGCCGGACACCATCACTCTGATCAGAGTGCTGTCATCTGTTCCCAGGCCCTAGAAAGCAAAGCAGCCACGTGCACAGAACGTGCTGGAGAATCACTGACAGACACAAAGGTCTCAGTGCCCAGTCTTGTGCAGGAGCATTTACCTGCTCTTAATTACAGCAATTTTGCATTAATGGAGCGATCCATTAGCAGCTAGTGTGGAGAAGAGGAGGCCCAGGGCAGACCTTATTGCTCTCTATAACTACCTGAAGTGAGGTTGTAGTGAGCTGGGTGTTGGCCTCTCCTCTCATGTAACTGGTGACAGAACTAGAGGGAATGGCTTCAAGCTGCACCAGGGGAGATTTACGCTGGACGTTAGGAAATACTACTTCTCTCAAAGAGTGGTCAGGCAGTGGAATGGGCTGCCCACGGAGGTGGTGGAGTCACCGACCCTGGAGGTGTTCAAGGAACGTTTGGATTTCGTGTTGAGGGATATGGTTTAGTGAGAACTATTGGTAATAGGTGGACGGTTGGACTGGATGATCTTACAGGTCTTCTCTAACCTTGGTGTTTCTGTGATCTTCTGTGATCTTCCCAGTCCCCAGTCCTGCCCTGTGCTGGTGCTCTGCAACAAACAGCAGTCCAACACACTGTGTCCCTGCAGAATCACAGAATCGCTCACGTTGGAAAAGACCTTCAAGAGCATCGAGTCCAACCATGACCTGAGCAAAGTACCCCAACTCTAACAACCCTCCTCTAAATCATGTCCTGGAGCACCACATCCAAACAGTTTTTAAACATGTTTGGGGATGGTGACTCAACCACCTCCCCAGGGAGCCCATTCCAGTGCTCAACAACCCTTACTGTATAGAAGTTTGTCCTGATATCCAACCTAAACTTACCACATGCCTGTGCGTTCTGTGCAACCCCACAGATGTGACAATGGGGACTGGCTTCTGCACTGGCTTCTCAAAGGAAACGGTGTCAGGAGGAAGCAGCTGATCCTGCCACTCACGCTGCTATTCTGGGAGTCCCTCCCCAGGACTCCCACAGCTTCCTCTTCCCAGCCCCGCTCAGCTCCTCGCGGGCTGCAGACGCTGCTGAGGCTCTCGCACTCCACGGCCGTCATCTTCTTCTCGTGCTGCCGGACCGCTCTCTGCAGGGCTGCGCTGAGTTCCTGCCGCTGCAGCCAGAACCGCAGCTCCCGTGCTGACGGATGGAGGAGCTTCGTGCCGGCACCCACAGCACGTGGTCCCCGGGCTGCCGGTGGCACGGCAGGATGCTCCCCTCCCTGTCTCCCATCGCCCCTCAGCTACGCCATCCGCCTATAATCTGCCTAAGGATTCCAAAGACCCTGCAGAGGGCTCCGGTCAGGCCGATCGACGGCTGATGCCAACGGCACGAGGTTCGACACCACCACACGCCGGGTCCCGCACTTTGGTCACAACGACCCCAGGCATCGCTGCGGGCTTGGGGCAGAGCGGCCGGAAGGCCGCGTGGAGGAAAAGGATCCGGAGCTGCGGGCCGACGCTCGGCTGAACGCGAGCCAGCAGCGCCCTGCGCAGGCGGCCGAGAAGCCGGCCGAGCAGCAGCAGCAGCTGATCGCCCCGCGCTCAGCCCCGCCCCGCACAGCGCCGGCCTCGGGCCGGCACCGCGACCGCCGCCTGCAGCGGGACGCCAAGGTGCCCCGGAGCCGCTCGTCTCCAGCGGGTTCCCCACGCCACCGCCGGGCCGCGCCGCCCGCCCGGACGCCCCGCTCCCCCACCTGCCGGCGGCCGCCAGCCCGCGCTCGCCGCTCTCCAGCAAGGCCCGCACGGAGCGGGGCGGGGCGGGGCGGGCCCGGCCTCGCTGAGGTCCCCCACGTCCCCGCCCTCCTCCCGCAGCCGCAGCCGAGGCCCCGGAAGCGGAGCGGGCGCACGACGGCAGGCATCGCGAGGGCAGCCGGGCTGGGGCCACGGGGACGCGCGCGGTGATGTCGCAATGACGGCGCGCCCGCGGACAGAAAGGACCCCGCGCGGAGCGCCCGCCCCGTTCGGCGCACCGACCAATGACAGAGCGGAGGAGGCGGGGCCGAGCGCGGGCTCTCCGCCAATGGCGGCTGCGGACGCGGGGCCGCCGCCATGGTGATGCCGATGGCGCCGGCGGGATGGAGGAGCCGCGGGGCTCCGTGCGGGGAAAGCGGCGCTCCGCCGCTCCGCTGCCCCGCCGCCGCCCTCGGGGACGCCGCGCGGTCGGGGGAAGGCGGCGCGGGGGCACCGCCGCCGGCCCCGTCCGTCCCCCGTCAGAATCCGGCTGTCCTCGGAGGGGGAACCGAGCCGTCCTCCGTCGTTGCGGCGAGGCGCTGCCGGGCTGCGAGAAGCGGCGGCTGACCGCGAGAGGCGGGACCCGCCCGGTGTCCGGGAGCGGCTCCTGGCTGAGCCGGGCAGCCCCGGAAGAGAGGGAGCGATCGCACGGATCGAGGCGCGTTCGAGCCCGGCACGGAGTCCGGCCCAGCGGAGTCCGCTTCTCGCTCGGCTCCAGTCATCGGCAGCGCTGTGCTGAGCTGCTGCCCCGCAGCTGCAGTCTCCAAGCGCCGTTTTCCATCTGATGCCGTGGAGACGGCGCGCCCTCCCTCATTGCAGCGCGTAAAGCCGCCCCCCCGGCAACAGCGCATGCGTGATGGCGTCCCCATGGCGACAGCGCCTCGGCGCGTGCGCCGCGCCGTCCCCGCTGAGTGACGTCACCAGCCCCGCGACCCGAGGAGGAGGCGGCAGTGCGGAAGTGGGGCGGCGCACCCCGGGGCTCCGAGCGCCGCCTCAGCTTCTACAGGTGGGTGTTCGGGGGGGGGCACCGGGGCGGGGCCGGGGTTAAGGGGGCTGGGGGCCACGTGCCGCTCTGCGTTGGCCCCGCGGGGTCTCTGTGGCGCTCGGGGCTTCCGCTCGGCGGGGGCAGCTGCCTGTGTCTCCCCGCCTCCCCCGCCCCGTGTATTTCACTGCCCTCCTCCCCTCCCCCCGCCACTGGTCGCCCACAACCTCCCCCGTCGCTCTGTGTGACCCCCGGGGTTGCGCCTCCCCTCCCCTTTTTCCCCCTTCCAGTTCCCCCATTCTGATCACTGTAGTCCTCTTCATCATCATCAAATCATCAAATCACCAAGGTTGGAAAAGACCTTCAAGATCATCCAGTCCAACCATCCACCTACCACCAATATTTTCCCACTAAACCATGTCCCTCAGTACGACATCTAAATGTTTTCTGAACACGTCCTGGGAAGGTGACTCCACCATCTCTTTGGGCAGCCCATTTCAGCATCTAACCACACCTTTGAAGAAGAAATTTTTCCTAATGTCCAATCTGAATCTTCCTGGCACAACTTGAGGCCATAAACAGACAACCTGCTGTTAATACTTTTCCTAATGCCCTGACAATACTGAATGAGAAACACATCAACCTCCTGCTAGATATCTCCGAATCAAGTCAGTAGAACAACAAAGAAAGTAGGAGATGCTAACATCTGAGAAAAAATACTGAGAAGGGGAAGTAAAACAAGAAGAAGGCAATGAAGTGGCAGGTGGATTGTCCCTCCATACCTCTGCTGGTCCTTCACTAAAATTCTTTTCTGAGGGCAGGGCTTTCTTCTCACTGCAATTTCTTGTTTCCTGCAGCCCTTCCCTAAGGCAACAGACACATTCCTGCCAGCTGCATTAATAACTTCCACCTTGTGACACTGAAAACAGTGGGGAACTGTTTAAAAGCATCCTGTCTTGTACAGATACATACAGAAGCAGCAATTACAGTAACAAGAGGAATAATAACGACAAGAAAAAGCACAAGGTGGAAAAAGTCTGTGAAGAAAGTGTGGGCGAAAGCATTTTTTCAGGTTCCTTGCACGAAATATTCCCAAGCAACAGACACTGTGAAGTGGGAGAAATCCAGAACTTCTACAGCATTTTGTCTGAATGCCCTCACAAAGAGAAAGGAGCGGGCTTCAAGACAGGTATCAGGATTTGGCCAATAATAAAACATACCTTTAGTTTTAAATGTGTTCCTTAACCCATTGTGTTACTTTGGCTCTCTCTGAAGGGTTGAAAACTAAGTGCTTTTTTCTCTGCTTGTAATCCATTTCCTGTGGGTTGTTACCACCTATCTGTCTGGCAGGAACTACCCAGTTACCCTGCTGATCAAACCTTACCTTTGGATGTCATCCAAAATTACTTAACAGAAAAGAATCCAACTGGCATATCTACTATGAGGAGAATGAGCAACATTTCCTTGAAGAATTTACTCAAAGTAGGCGTGCGTATTATGTGCCAAGAAAAGAAGGAAATTTGATGCTAGCATCAGTTGATGAACATTAGCATATATTCTTTATATGGTACATGCTGAAGGCAATGCTGGAAAAAAAAATATGAAGAAAAATCATTGTTTTAAGGTCTTCCTGCCTCAATTTAGGGAAAGAAAATGGCAAGTTCTTCAATGGAAAGGCTTTTTTGTTGTTTTGTTTGTTTGTTTGTTTGTTTTCCATGAAGAATGGAAGTACTTCAAGAGATGGGGGTTTTGTTGTCAATGTCTAAACAAAACATTTGCATTGAATTCAAAATCTGTATGTTTCAGCGTGTCCAACACAGCCAAAATATTTTGCTTAGAGAAGGCAGGCATGTGTTACTATTTTCAATGCGTTTCATGTTTTAAAAAAAAAAAAAAAAAAAAAAGTCAATAATGAAGCATTCACTCTGTTGATCCAGTTCTCACTGAGTCATTAAGGGCAGGGAACAGAAGAGACAGAAGGATATGAGACATCTTTGAACGCAGCGTATACAGCGGACTACTGAGAAATTCAAACCCAAACGTCTAGACTAAGTGGAAAAACTTGAAGGAAAAGAAAATAAAAACAACACACAAAAACACAACTTGGAACGAAGTCAAAAAACCAGGATGAAATGAAACAAACTCCATCTCCCCTCATGGAGATGTTTTGATGCAGTTTGGCAGACCAGCTATATGCTCACTTCCTGCTCCCAGGCCAGCTGTGAAGATTGCTCTCTGAATTCTGGACTCACAGAATCGTTAAGGTAGGAAAAGGCCATGAATATCATCTGGTTCAACCGTAGACCTCTGGAAGGTTTCCTCCCAGACCACCACCCCCTTCCTTCAGGGGACAGGTGCCATGGTTTATTTTAGTGGGCAGCACCTCCTCAACTTAAGTTCCCTTGCCTTCAGTTCTCTTGCCCCTCTGCAAACACAGCAGCATGCCCCTAAAAATAAACAAAGAAATAAATAAATAATCCTGTGGTTTTGACACCTGTCCTCAAATTCCATGTCTGCTTTGACAGAATTACATGTTTTTAGAGGAGTACTTGGCCTGTGATTTTCAGTTAGTTCTGTCAAGCAGTGCACAGACCTTGGTCTCTGTAAAATGGGGCTCTCAGATAGGGTGAGCAAAGCTCACATGAGGGGAAATCACTAAGGGCAGGCTTGTCAGCAGGTTTGAATCTATCCCCTGAACAAAAAGAAGTGAAAAAACAAATTTGGCATCTTGGAGCCCAAACTGGCAGGCCTGATCTGAAATGACATTGCAGTTTTCATTAGCTAGTAGGAGCTGATTTTTTTCCTCCTTATCCAACACGACCTTGAAACATACCTTAAGCTTAAGTAGGTTGTTGTAGTCTTCAGGGGCCTATACTGGCTTTCCACTAATGGAAACTAAGTTTTGAACTCCAGGGGATGAAATGAGGTGAACAAAATTGTCTATCTATCTAGTCACAGCTGTAAGATTTAAGGCATATGAAATAAAAAATGGGGCAAAAGGGACACCAAGAACCAGTTTGAACTTTAAGGTAGTAGAATATGTATAGGGCTGGAGCTGAAGAAGTAGCTTAAATAAGAGTCTTGTTTCTTGTTTTTGGCTTTTGTGGTTCAGCAGGGTGCAAGGATGACAAATATTTAATAGCAGACCACTTCTGCCACAAAGCATGGCCATGGCTACAGAGGCTGGATGATGTCAGAGGATACAGAACAGCAGTCGTGTGATTATCCAGTGCATCACGTGGTAAGTAGGGGAGCTAATATGACTCTGACACCAATTCTTAGTCTACAGGCTTTTGTAGGATGGTATTCCTTAGCAGTATCTTTCACCTGGGGGTAAAGGGAAGGAGACCAAACATCCTCGGACAACCACATGCAATTTCTCACCATCATCAAAAAAGTAACCTGCTGTCAGTCATCTGGCTTGCTCCCTTCTGAGGTTACAACCCTACAACAAAAGCAATTCAACAACAGACCACTCATAAACTCACGGTCAACAAAAATAGTTCTTTTTTCTATTGCTGGAAGAGCTGCAGCAGTTTCAGTCTCCCGATGAGCTATACCACTGCAGCACTTCTTTGGGCTTGAGTTAGTGGTGCACCACTTTAACTTAGTAGGCTTAGTAAAATACAGAAGGTACTTCACCTTTTTACTGAGAGGGAGGGCAGGAGAGGCAAAAATTGCTACTTTTTGCAAACTACCCTCAGTTTGCAGTATCCCAATGCTCTGTATGAAAGCCTAAAACCACAAAGAAAATGACTATATCTTTAAATATTAGCAATGCAATTTCCTTTCTTCTATTCTTGTGAATTCCAACTGCTTTCCTGATGTTTGCACTTACCAAGTAGACAACCCAGTGATTACTTTCTGTGATCAAACCTGGCAGCTGTGAACTCAAAAGGGCAGGCTGGAACGAAAGCAACACAGCAATGCTGGAGAAAAGAACAGCGTGGCTTCACGTGGTGATGGAGCTTTGTTTCCTATCTCCTCTGAAATTCTGCTCTTTCACATACCCTGCTGTTGTACAGCAAGAGGAAAAAAACAATCAGTGAAAGGGTTGAGTTTGTAGGAGACATGAGCTCCACTTGAAGAGCCATGAGACGTTGGCTGGTATGCTGGTTCAAGGGTATGCTGGTAACTCGTAAACTGAGAAGCCTCCAAGTAAACACTCAGTGTGTCAATAAAAGGCTTGGTGGAGGGCAGAGAAATGTGCTGCTCCTTAAGGCGTGGTGCCCCCATGAACGGATGCACACGGTGTCCATCTCTGCTCTGCATTTAACGCAGGGCCCATGTCCCAGCCCACGTCCCAGCCTCGGATCGCGTCCCGACCCATGCCTCGAAGGACTACATCGCAGTGCTCGCCCTATACGCGGGACCAGCTGCTGAGCCCAGATCCCCCAGCGGGGGCAAGGGGCTGCTCAGTAGGGCTGCCCTTTATGCTCTCACCCCCTCGGGCCCCTCCTGCGAGTCTAGGGGGCGCCGAGCTCGAAGGTCGCTCGATGAGGGCCGGGGGTCGCCGGTCCGGTCCGGTCCGGTCCGGGGCAACGGCGAAGGGCCGTCCGCACACCCCGGGAGCTCCCCGACAGCCCGAGCGGCCGCAAACAGGGTTAAGGCCGAGGCGATTTGCGCGTAATCCCCGGCACGGCCCGGGGAAAGGGGCGCGGTGCCGGGTAGGGGCGGTGAAGGTTCAGGGAGGGCAGCTCGGCTAGACCCCCGGGAGCCGGGGGAGGGAGCGGAGCCGGTGGGGAGGGAGGACGGGGCCCGGAGGGGGCCGGGGGGAGAAAAGGGAGGAGCGGCAGGGGGTGGAGGGAAGGAAGAGCGGCGTGGGGAAGCCGAGCGGCGGAGGGAGGGAGGGAGAGGAGGAGGCGGCGGTGGAACGCGCTCGGCTCCGTGGGCCGAAGGTGCCCACCCCTCCCCTCTGTGCCTCCCCCGTTTTGACCTCCAGGGTCCACCTGTCTGCCCCCCCCCCCCCCCGATCCCAGCACCGGATGCCAGCACCGGGACAACCGCCTGTCCCGAAGTCCACACTGTCACTGTAACCGTGGAATCTGGGGCCGTACCAACCCGTCTACCTCAAGAGCCCCATCAGCGTCCTACAGCTCCTGGAGCCTGGTGTCGCTGTCACCCTGGCTGTCCATGACTGTCCCAAGCTGTCCCCCCTGCCATGGTGGCACAACTGCAGCGCGGTGCCATCCTCATTGAAGAGGTGACGAGGAGGGGTACAGGGAGGGGGGCTGGGGGCAGTTGGGGGACACGTGGGGTGTGACATGGGGTTGGTGGTGTCACCATCGTTGGGTATCACCTTCACTGGATGCCATTGGGTGTCATCGAGTGTCACTGTCTTCAGGTAACACCGTGACACCGTGACCTCGATGTGGAACAGCCGTGATGCAGTGTCCCCATCCCTGGCTGTCACTGTTGTTACCGTCATCCGGTGTCGCCATCACTCGTGTGTCACCATCCCTTGGATGACATTATTCCCTGTGCTGTGATCACCACACAGAGGTAGGCACTGGTGGCCCCGCGTTGTCACCGTGCTGTCTCTGAGCCTCTTGCTGTCCTTTGTCACCCCTCCAGGCCTGCCTACAGCCGGACTCAGTGACACTGGAGCCCTCTGGTGCCCATCATTGTCTGCCACGAGGACGGGGACACACACGGTGGTGAACTCTGTGCCACCACCAGAGGAGACCACATGTGACATCAGCGTGGCACAGCCGTGATGCAGTGTCATCATCGTTGTGCGTCGCCAGCAGCTCACCAGCTTCAGCCTGTATGACACGTGGCAAGTTCTCGTGCCATTTGCCGAGTAAACCACGGTGACTGTCAATAATGATATTTCAACCTCGTGAGGTGTGTGTGTGCCTGTGAACGCACAGGTTTTTGTTTATTAAGCAGACGTGAAACAACTTCTCTTACTAAGCCATTAAAGTTAGGCTTGCGTTCTTTCATAACAGAATTCAGTAAGTTAACTGGAACTCCTCCTGGAAGAGGAGATCTCCTCTCCATGCCAGTGACCCAACAGAGCTCCAGGTGACCCGGGCTGATGTCACAGTGCGATGCGCTGCATCACAAGGAGATCTTCCACAGGGCAGCATCAGTGCCAGCACTTCCCTGCAAGGCCTGGGCGCTGCTGCAGCACTGCTCAGGGGCTCTGTCCTTCTGCGGTCAGGAGTTGGCTCAGGGGCAGCAAGGCTGCACTGGGTGACCTTTGTTGACACGTGGAGGAGCAGGGGCACTTTGCGGAGAATTGTTGGTTGGTTGAGGAGCCTTGTTTGTGGAGGGCATCCTTAGTTCTGAGCTGAGGGCTGTCGGCCAGCGACATGGAAGGCTGCTGGACTGTGAGCCTCAGCTCGGAGCTGGTCTACACGTTCCCAACGCTGCTGGAACTCTCTACCAAAGGTAAGGCTTTCCAGACTCCCTTCCCAAGGCATCGCACGGGGCTGTTAGCTGTCCAAAGCCTCAGCTCCTGCTCTCTGTGCTTGGCTGGGCATGGCTGGGGGCTGCTGCAAGAGCCCTGCCCAAGGGTCCAGCTCTTCTGGGGACCACGTGGCAGCCAGGTCCCAATAGTAGAGCTGCCCAGAGCCCCCAGGTTCCTTTAGGCATGCTCAGTCCCCTGTGATAGGGCAGTCCAAGACCAGGTTTCCCTGGGAGAACACACCTACAGGTGCTTCCGTAGGTTCCTGCTCTGGGAGGAAAGGCATCCTGTGTCCCACAGGCTTCCTATGTCCCCGTTTCCCCTCGGGGCCCTGAATAAGGCTGAAATCAGAGCAAAGCCCAGCTCTGCTAGCCATGGCGGTGCTTTTCTGGGGTGTGTGCGTGTGCCTGTATCGATCACTGTCTGTGTGAGGAGCTTGCCAAGCAGTTGTGAAGAGGCTGTCCTGGAGCATGACATGTCTTTTCTTTCCTTTGCAGAGATTGTGGCGGTCTGGGATGCCGTGTCTGATTACATCCTGGAACAGATGAAGCTGGACAAGGTGGGCTGGTGTGCTGGTGGCCCTCGCCCTGGAGAGAGGTTCAGTCCCGCCAAGAGTGTGGGCCTCACAGAGCAGTCCCTCCCTGAGCACCACACTGAGCAGCACGCTGAGCCCAAGCCGGGTGCCCAGAGCAGCCTGTTGGCCAACTGGGAGGGAAACCCAAGGCCAGAGCTGCCCTGAGCAAACGTTTGGCACACGCAGGGGCTTTGCTCTGCCCTGTGATCAGAACGGGGAGAGCCAAGGGAGAAATGGGTGGGGGATTTTTTCTGGCCCTATGCCAAGGATGTCCTTGGGAATAAGTCCCAGGCTTAAGCCCTGTGCTGTAAATGCCCGGGCTCTTCTCTAGCCAAAGGATGTTGGGAAATACTATGCGAAGGTGACTGTCTTGCAGGGATCACAGATTTTTCCAAAGCTTTCCGGAGAGCCCCATCTCACCCTGCTGTCCATCAGGAGTGGGGAGGGCGGAGAGCAGTGACCCCATGCTCTTGATGTTTGTGGCTTTTGCCGCCCCTAAAGTACACACTCGTCAGCCTTTCTGTCTTTTCCCCGTGCAGGGAGTCCTGGTTCCGGGGCTTGGGGTCTTTGCTGGGGTCCGAGAGCAATTCCACAGCAAAGAAGAGGCAGTTTCGGTGCTAAGGCCTGTCTTCCAGCTGGACATCGGGGTGCTGTGGCTGCAGGACCTCCAGTCTCCCAACGACATCATCCCTGGTGAGAAGGCAGCAGCCACCTTCCCCTTCCTGTCCCACGTCTGGCTGGGTGTGTTATCCCTGCTCTCTGGAAATGGCCGGGAGCAGCAGAGAATTGTCTGCAAAGCTCGGGGTACAGCGTGAGTTCGTCCCGAAGGAACCACAGCTCAAGAGCTGTTTCTCCGAAAGACCTTTTCTATGGGATTTGGTCACGATCATGTTGCATGGGAATGTGGCTTGCTGTGGCAGTGAGGCTGTGCCTTCTCCTTGCAGACGATGTCAAGATTGAGTCGCTCAACTACCGGCAGCTCTCGCGAGCCTCCGGCGTCCCGCTGAACGTGGTGCTGCGCTGCGTGCGAGAGAGCGTGCTCTTATACTGTCACCTCCTGAGGAACAGGGAGCCCGTCTCATTTGTCTTTAAGAACATTGGCGTTATGACGTGCCAAGACGACTTCCTCCTCATGAGGTTCTTCTGCAGCTGCATTACAACGCTGGAAAGCAATGCCACCGTCCTTTCTCTGTTCCGCACTGTAAGTTGAGGAGGTTTTGAGGGTGCGCCATCAGATCACTGCTGGCCAGCCTGGATGTGGCAGGCCAGTCCAATGCTTGTCCCCACGGCTTTCTCCACTGGCAAAGAGATTTCCTGGATCTCTGCCCCTGCAGAAAGCCTGGCAGTGCTCTTGCACAGCCTCTCTATTTGGCCATCCTGCTCCTTCAGAGCAGAACAAAGCTCTGATGTTCACGGAAGAGGCTTTGGTGGAGAGCAGCTTTCTCTTGGCATGGGAGCCAGGCTTGCTTCCTGTCAAGAAGAGCCATGAAAAAATGGCCTTGGCAAGCCTCCAGCAGGTCTGTGTCCCTTTGCAGAGATTTTGGACAGAAGATTCTGCTGACTTCGGGCCAGAGACCACCGCCCATGGGATCCGGGTGTTCCCGAGGTGAGCGCATTTCCTCTGCAGCACTTAGCTGGCCAGGAGACAGGCTTATTTCCCACCTCCTCCTCTGAGACGTGCCCTGCTGGGTCTCCGTGCTCGGCATCCAGTCGGGTAGAAATCCTGGAAAGTCTGGCTCCTGGGAATCATGGTTGTGTTACTGGTGCCCAAGCTGTCCCGATTCTCATCAGAGAGAATGGACTGCACGTGCAGAGGAATTTGGGCTACGTGTGCTGGTTTGGCATGGCCAGGAAGGAAAAGGATGCCACGCTTTGCATAGCACATAGATAAATACTGCCACCCAACTGTGTGGGGTAGGAAGTCATCCTTCTTCAAGGGTTGTCACTCTTTGTTTCCAGGTTTCAGCTCACTGTGGAAAAGAGCAGAGCAGAGGTTGCCGCGGAAAAGAAAGCTGCAGTAGAGCGGAAGATGAGTAGAGGTGAGGGAACGGGTCCCAGCTGTAGGGAGGTGGGCCCTGTCCCGTGCCGGGTGACCGGATCCAGGTTCACGTGCTGTGTCCGTGGGGCTGCTCTGAAGAACTTCTTTCTGTCTTGGTTCCAGGGGGCTCTGCCGGCAGGCTGCTGCAGAGGCGGAAGACACTTCCCCCCTCCATGCTGCTGCAGCGCAAGCCAAGCTCAAGGCAGCAAGACGTGGTGAAGGAGCCTTCTGCCAGGTGAGAGCCTTGGGCGAAAAGAAGAAGGAGATGCGTGTGCTCGTGTAGGAGTAGCCTCCCCTTTGGAGCTGCCAGCTCTCAGCACCCAGAAAGGCTCCTGACACACGTGTCCCAGTGGGAGCCGTTCTCTCCAGGGATGGCAAGCACGCGGCACAATTGCTCGAGGCAGACACGCCAGCTTCATGTTCCACCCTGGCCCCCGATCCCTGGGGGAGCTGAATGCTGATCCCCATTGATGGCAGAAGCTCTTCTCCCTTCAGGGGTCTCTCCGCACTGCACCGGAGCCCATCTTTACGGCTGTGGGAGCACGGGGGGAGACCGAGGTGCCCTGGGCTCCTGCAGACTCCTCTTGTGTCTGTTTGCAGCGCGCTCCCGCCATGTGCAGGCAGCTCCCGCGGGACGAAGAAAGCGGGACAGAAGGAAGCATCTACTCCTGCCCAGACCAGCACTGCACTCCCTGCCACAGAGGAGTCTAAGAGGGTGCTGCAGGTACCGGCCCTGCCTTGCTACGGGGACTGTGCTGCTTGAGACTGCACAAATGACAGAATGGTAGAATCATAGAGAAGTTTGGGTTGGAAGGGGCCACTCAGACCACCTAGTTCCAATCCCCTGCTGTAGGCAGGGACACCTGTCTCTAGACCAGGTTGCTCTAAGCCTGACCCAGCCTGGCCTTGAGTGCTTCCACAGGGAGGGAAGCAAAAGCCTCTGTGTGTGCAGTGACCTGGAGCACAGCCCTTGGGGTGCCATCATTTCACATTTCTACCCGCTCCTTCAGCTCCTCTTCAGTAGATGGAGGGTGCTGCACACCTTCCCTATCTTTTCTCGCCTCCTGGCCTGCCACCTGCCACAGCACTCTGATTTTGAGCAGGGGCCATGAGAGTGGAATACGACCTCTGAGCCACGTTTGCTACAAGTTGCGGATCCCGTCCTGCCTTTAGGGCCCCTGGTCCTTCAGGGACAAAACAGTGCTGACCGGCTGCCAGAGGCGAGGAGCAGGAGCGTGGAGCTGAAGGAAAGTCCCAGGGGCTGAGGCTGATCCTGTATGCTGCTGTGTCTCTGCAGGAGCTCCGGGAAGTGTCTGCATTGTGGAAAGAAGTAGACCGCACGTGGCCCATGCACCAGCAGCAAGTAGAGCAAGCACGGGCAGAAAGGGCGGCGTGGGAAGGCTGGAGCGTAGGGGCGGACCAGCGTCCACCCCAGGTACTGTCAGGGATCGAGCCTGCTGGCAACAGCCGCCATCCTCTGAGCCAGGCTGCGAGCTCAGCAGGACTGAGGGGGTGGGGAGCGGGACAGGCACCGTGCAGCATGGCAGGGGCTGGCCTGCTCCTCCTGGGGAGGAGAGCTTGGCACCTCGCAGGGAGAGCCCTGCAGGGAGAAGGGAAGGGCGGCGGGCAGCCGTGGGCTGGCAGGGCCAAGTCTCCTGCTTGCCGGGGCCTGCTGCGGGGCCCTTGACAGAGGGCTTCTGAGAAACAGCCCCGTGCTCCCAGCCACTTTGCTGACAGCGTCTCCTCTTTGGCAGCTGATGGCCAGGCAGAGCATGCGTGCTCCGCATCCTCCAGCCCAGCCCAGGGGACAGCAAGTGGAGAGGAGGTGGAGGAAGGATGTGGATCCTCTGCCGGGAAGTAAAATGGGAACAGCGACCAAGCTGGCACTGCATGCTGAGTAAGTGTGTGCGGGCTCTGCTGGCTGCCTGAGGCACTCGGGCAGCTGTGACCCTGCAGCTCGGGGACAGGCACGGCCCGGCCAAAAACTCTGGCGGGGTGCAAGGGTGGGGACACGCGGCAGCACGGGGATGCTGGGCTGGGTGAGGGGAGAGGCAGGGGGGCTCAGCAGAGCCCAAGGGATGACTTTCTCCTCCTGCTGCAGCCTCCTTTCCCCACGAGTGGCTCAGGTGCTCCAAAGGTTGGAGCCGCACCTCCATCAGCAAGAGGCTTTTGCCAGCACAGCGGAAAGAAACCGGCAGAAGCTGGAGCTGAAGCGGCAGCTCCCCTGGTGAGCTCCACAGGCAGCAGATCCTGAGAGCCGGGCTGGAGCCCAGCCTGCACTACTTGCCTGCGCTCAGCCCGTAACGCTCCGTGCGCTGTTCTTTTCACCTCCGCAGTGCTCGATGCTCGCGTCGCTCCAGAGGGGAAGGTGCAGCCAACGGTGGTGACCGCGGTGGAGCTCTCGGCAAGGGGGCTGGGAAGCTGTCCAGATTTCCACCTGTGAATGGAAGATCATAGAATCAAAGACTCATTGAATGGCCTAGGTTGAAAAGGGCATTGAAGGTCGTCTAGTTTCAACCCACCTGCTATGTGCGGGGTCGCCGACCACCAGACCGGGCTGCCCAGAGCCATATCCAGCCTGGCCTAGAACGCCTCCAGGGATGGGGCATCCCCCACCTCTCGGCAAGCTGTTCCAGCACGTCACCACCCTCCGCGGGAAGAACTGCTAACATCTAACCAAATTCTGCCCCCCCTTCCACAGTTTAAAACCATTCCCCCTTGTCCTGTCACTATCCAGCCTCGTCAACGGCCGTTCCCCCTCCACTTTATATCCTCCCTTCAAGAATTGGCCACAATGAGGTCTCCCCGGAGCCTTCTCCTCACCAAACTAAGCAAGCCCAGTTCCCTCCACCTTTCTCAATAGGAGAGGTGCTCCAGCCCTCTGATCATCTTAGTGGCCCTCCTCTGGATTCGATCCAAAGCTCTGCGTCTTTCTTGTACTGGGGCCCCAGCCCTGGACGCAGTACTCCCAATAAAAATAAATTGGCCTTATTTCCAGTCGGTCTGCTGGTGTCGTGTCTGTTGCCATCAACTAATGTGATGGAGCCGTGCTTTGAGAGAGGAGTTTGGGTGGCAACAAGAGCTGCTCCCAAGGCCCGGTAGGCCCATGCTCTCCAAGAGCGGATTCCCAGGACGGCAGCCATCTCTGCTGGCCGTGCACACTTCCTGTGCAGAAGAATTGATGTGTCCCCTCGTATCCCCATAGCTCCCTCCCAGCAACAGAAATTCCGTGGGAGAACCGCAGGGGAGCTCTGTGGGGACGAGGAGCAGGCAGGGGCACAGGGAACATGAGGGCTTCTGAAAGGCCTCTCCTTTCCCCAGAGGGCTTGTGAGCACTCCTGCCTGCAGCTGGGAACTGTATTGCCAGGAGCTCTGCAAAGGTGGATTTGCTTGTAACTGTAGGCAGGGAGTTTCAAACCAACACTGCCGTCCACAAGGGGAACATTTACATTCTCTGTCTGACAGCACTGAGACAAAGATTTGAGCTGGCAGTCTGAAGGCCACATTAAGCTTGACTGGAACAGCTGTACAGTGAGAAACCATTTGCCTTTTCACGGGGAACACAGCTGGAAGGGAAATCCAGAACAGGGGAAAGGAAGGCAGATGGTTGCCAGGCAGAGCTCTGAGCGCAAGGAGATCTTGGAGTGGATGCTCCTGGAAGAGATGCTCAGACACATGCGAGATGAGGACGCGATCCAAGACAGCCAGCACAGCTTCACCAAGGGCAGATCGTGCCTGAGCCATCTGGTGGCCTTCTACATTGGGAGTGCCGGCACTGGTGGTCCAAGGAGGGGCAACTGATGTCATGCACCTGGGCTTGTGTGATGCCTTTGACATGGTCCCGCCCCATATCCTTATCTCTAATTGGAGAGAGATGGATTTGAGGAGCAGCCTCTCGAGTGGATAGAGAATTGGCTGGATGGTGGAAGCCAGAGGGTTGTTGTCAGTGGCTCCACATCCCGGCGGAGGCCGGTCACCAGCGCTGTCCCCCAGGGGTCCATCTGGGGGCACACTAACACTACTCGATAGCCTAATGGGGTGTGACTGATCAGCCCCGCCCCGCTGCCGGTACTGCTGGCTCTGCCCTCGCCCCGTTGCCGGCTCGTTAACGGGAGCCCCCGCACTTACCGCTCACCGACAGCGATCGCAACCCTCCTTGCGGTGTAGTCCCGCGTACGGGCGGCTTACGGTTTCTCCTCGCTGAAACAGCCCGCCTGATCCTCACAGCCCGACTCCTCCTCTCCGTCTGTGGTGGGCAGCGACGCGAGGCTGCCCTCCCAGAGGCTTCTTCTCGGCGGGGGCGCGGATGCAGAGCCGTTGCCCTGGCGACGTCCCCGCCGCGTCAGCCGCTCTCGCCAGAGCTGCCCGGCCGCTCTGTTGTCTCGGGGATCCTGGGTGAGGGGACCGAGCGAAAACCCCCGTACCTCGCGGTCGGTCGCTGCGGTTCTGGCTGGAACAGCTCCGAAGCAGCGAACCTCGGCGATCGAGGCTTCTTGCGAGGCACAGTCATTGAGGCAGAAGGGAGAAGCGTTCATTTGTGTCCCCGTGCGAAGTTCCGGAGGAGAAACGAGGCTGTTCTCCCCCTGAAGCCGAAACGGAAAGTTTCGGAACTATCGCTCATGGGTTCCTTTTGCTAAACTCACACGTTGGTTCTTAAACCGATGTGCTAATCCCTGCTGCCGAACAGAGCACCCCACATCAATCCCTCCTCTTCCTTTGAGGATTATGGTGTTTGTATGGTTGGAAATATCCAGATAATTGCATAGAGAGACGCTTGGAAGGAGGATCGAGGGGAGTATCTTGATGCCTGCCTGTTGCATCCCATCCTTGGAGCTCTGCCCTCCCCCGAGTCGCTCTCCCACCTCCCCAGGAGATCCCTGAGGGCTCTCCGTCCCCCCACTCTCCCGGTCTTCTTCACCCCCCACTGCCCTTCGAGCCCCACTCAGGCTTCAGGCCCCGTGCCCCCCGTCCCCCACCCAGGGTATTTCACTGCCTTCCCCCCACCTCCACCACGGGTCGCCTACAACCCCTGGAGTCCCTCAGTCTGACCCCTGGGGTTCCACTCTCCCCCCTGTCCCCACCTCCAATTCCCCCATTCTCATCGATGGAGTCCTCGTCCACCCCTCCCCAGTTGTTCCTCCACCAGTGTCTGCCCCTGTTCCCCATTCTGACCCCCAGGGTCCCATGCCTGGCCCCCTCCCATCCCGTTCCTTCCTCGGTCCCCCACTCTGATCCCTTGTGTCCCCTTTCCCGCCCCCCCGTACGTCTTCCCATTTTGTCCCGCAGATTCACCCCCCCCCCCCAGTCCCCTCTACCTGACCTCAAGAATTCCCTGTCCCCCCAAATACCCCCACTCTAATTCCCCTATTCTGAACCATAGTCTCCTACCATCCCCCAGTCCCCTCAGTTTGCCCCCCTCCTTCCTGACCCCATTTTCTGATCCATAGAGTCCCCTGTACCCCCCATGCCCTCCTTCCTGACCTCTAGAGTCCATTCCCCCATTTTGACCCCCAATATTCCCTAACAGGACCCCCCTTATGTCCCATAGTAGCCCCCCACAACCACCAGCTCTTCCCTCCCTCCTTCCCCCAGGCCCCCTTTCCACTCATGGAAGCTTCATTCTCCTCCCCCCAGTCATCCCCCCACAACCCCCACTCTCTGCCCTAGACCCCCTTTACAGAATCACAGAATCACAGAATCACAGAATCACAGAATGGCCAGGGTTGGAAGGGACTTCAAGGATCACAAATCTCCAACCCCCCTGCCACATGCAGGGCCACCAATCTCCCTGTTTAATGCTAGGCCAGGCTGCCCAGGGCCCCATCCAATCTGGCCTTGAACACCTCCAGGGATGGACAGGGCATCCACAACCTCTCTGGGCAGCTGTTCCAGCACCTGTAAAGAATTTCCCCAACGTCCAACCTAAATCTCCCCTCCCTCAACTTCAAACTATTTCCCCTCGTCCTGCAGTCATCAACCCTTTCAAAGAGTTGATTCCCCTCCTGTTTGTAGGCTCCTTTTAGGTACTGAAATGCTGCAATGAGGTCACTCCTCAGCCTTCTTTTCTCCAGGTTGAACAAGCCCAACTCCCTCAGCCTGTTTTCATAGGGGAGGTGCTCCAGTCCCCTGATCATCTTCGTGGCCCTCCTCTGGACCCTCTCCTGTCTTTCTTGTACTGGGGGCTCCAGACCTGGACGCAGTATTCCAGATGCGGCCTCACAAGAGGGGAACAACCAAGAACAATCACCTCCCTGTCCCTGCTGGCCACCCCTCTTCTGATGGAGCCCAGGATACCATTTGCCTTCCGAGCCACAAGGGCACACTGCTGGCTCATGTTAATTCATCCATCAAGACCCCCAGGTCCTTCTCCACAGGGCTGCTCTCAAGGACCGCTCCTTCCAGTCTGTAGGGATGCCTGGGATTCCTCCGGCCCAAGTGCAAAACTCTGCACTTTGCCGTGTTGAACCTCATCAGGTTCACCCGGGCCCACCTTTCTAGCCTCTCGAGGTCCCTCTGAATGGCATCCCTTCCTTCAACCGTGTCGACCGCACCACTCAGCTTGGTGTCGTCAGCAAACTTGCTGAGGGTGCACTCGATTCCGTCATCGATGTCATTGATAAAGATGTTAAAGAGCACCGGTCCCAAGACAGACCCCTGGGGGAAGCCACTCATTACCAGCCTCACCTGGACATGGAGGCATTGATGACCACCTTCTGTCTGCGGCCTTTCAACCACTTTCTTATCCATCGAGTGGTCCACCCATCAAATCCACATCCCTCCAGTTTGGAGAGAAGGATGTGGTGGGGGACCATGTCAAAGGCCTTGCTCAAGTCCAGGTAAATGACATCGGTCGCCTTTCCCTTGTCCACCGATGCCGTCACTCCATCATAAAAGGCCACCAGATTGGTCAAGCATGACCTTCCTCTGGTGAAGCCGTGCTGGCTGTCACGGATCACACGCCCTTTCCTCATGTGATCAAGCATGTCATCCAGGATGATCTGTTCCATGATCTTCCCAGGCACAGAGGTGAGAATTCACTGGCCTGTAGTTCCCAGGGTCCTCCTATTTTTTTTTTTAATATTTTATTTTTTTTAATTATTTCTTTTACACCCTATAGAAGCTCCCCACAACTCCCCAGTTTTTCCCTTCCATCCCTCCCTTCATCACCAGAACCCCTTTCCACCCCACAGCAGTCCCACTCACTCACACCTTCCCCCCCTAGATTCCACACAACCCCCCTTTCCAGTCCAAAAAAGTCCCACTGACCCCTTTCTCACCCCACCCACACCCTCCTTTATCCCCTCTTATCCCCCCTTGGAATCATGCAGAAGGATCTGCATGAGACATCCTAGAGAGGTTTGGGGGCTCCAGGGGGCTCTTCTGGACTCAACCAGAAGAGTCTGGAGATATCCCAGAGGGACCTTGGGATGTCCAGGGAGTCCCCGGGTTGGTCCTGTGGCACCATGGAAGGATCTGGAAGTTCCCACTATGGGCCCAAGAGCTCTGAGGAGTCCCTGGGCTGATCTGGAAATGGCCCAGCAGGGTCTGGTAGGGTCCAGGGAGTTCTCATGTGGGTCTGAGTGGTCCTGGAGTCATCCAGAAGGGTCTGGGGATGTCCCAGAGGAGTCCTGGGGTGTCCAGTGGGTGCTCATGCGAATCTGGGGGGTCTGGCCATCCGTCTCATCATCTGCTGTAACGTGACCACAGCACTTTCATCAGTGGTTTGGACTCACAGCGACAAGACGCACTTTGTCAACTGTGTCACCAAGGAATCATAAGAATTGGAATCGTTGGAACTGGTTAATATGGACTGCTGTTTGTACTCTACAGAACCCATCCTTGTTCAGTGTATTAATTTTAGTTTAGCTACTTTTAGGATTGTTTTTGAACCGTGCTTCTTTTTCTCTTAATAGCGAAGGGGGAGATGTGGGATAAAGAAAGTCATTATCTTGCTAATGAGTAAAGAAACTTAGCAGTAACTTGAGCCAGACGTAAACACACACGAGGCTCCTGCTTCCTACATGTAAGTTGCTGTTGCACGGGTATAAAAGGTTGTAAGCATCTTCAGTAAAGGTCCTTCATCCTTCCTTCTGCACCAGCAAGGGAGTCTGAGCCTCTCTCTCCGCACCAGCAAGGGAGCTCGGAGTCCTCTTGCCAACAAAGAGGAGAGGAGAGGAGAGAAGGAGAGGAGAGAAAAGATTGAGCAGAACAAAGGAAAAAGGGAAGAGAGGAGCTTGTAAGGGGGAGAAGAGTGATGAACAAGAGGGGAGAAGAAAGAGGGCAGAACAGAAGAGAGGATACAGGTAAGAAGAGCAGATCTAAAAAGATCCTTTTTCGGAGCCGGACACCATCACTCTGATCAGAGTGCTGTCATCTGTTCCCAGGCCCTAGAAAGCAAAGCAGCCACGTGCACAGAACGTGCTGGAGAATCACTGACAGACACAAAGGTCTCAGTGCCCAGTCTTGTGCAGGAGCATTTACCTGCTCTTAATTACAGCAATTTTGCATTAATGGAGCGATCCATTAGCAGCTAGTGTGGAGAAGAGGAGGCCCAGGGCAGACCTTATTGCTCTCTATAACTACCTGAAGTGAGGTTGTAGTGAGCTGGGTGTTGGCCTCTCCTCTCATGTAACTGGTGACAGAACTAGAGGGAATGGCTTCAAGCTGCACCAGGGGAGATTTACGCTGGACGTTAGGAAATACTACTTCTCTCAAAGAGTGGTCAGGCAGTGGAATGGGCTGCCCACGGAGGTGGTGGAGTCACCGACCCTGGAGGTGTTCAAGGAACGTTTGGATTTCGTGTTGAGGGATATGGTTTAGTGAGAACTATTGGTAATAGGTGGACGGTTGGACTGGATGATCTTACAGGTCTTCTCTAACCTTGGTGTTTCTGTGATCTTCTGTGATCTTCCCAGTCCCCAGTCCTGCCCTGTGCTGGTGCTCTGCAACAAACAGCAGTCCAACACACTGTGTCCCTGCAGAATCACAGAATCGCTCACGTTGGAAAAGACCTTCAAGAGCATCGAGTCCAACCATGACCTGAGCAAAGTACCCCAACTCTAACAACCCTCCTCTAAATCATGTCCTGGAGCACCACATCCAAACAGTTTTTAAACATGTTTGGGGATGGTGACTCAACCACCTCCCCAGGGAGCCCATTCCAGTGCTCAACAACCCTTACTGTATAGAAGTTTGTCCTGATATCCAACCTAAACTTACCACATGCCTGTGCGTTCTGTGCAACCCCACAGATGTGACAATGGGGACTGGCTTCTGCACTGGCTTCTCAAAGGAAACGGTGTCAGGAGGAAGCAGCTGATCCTGCCACTCACGCTGCTATTCTGGGAGTCCCTCCCCAGGACTCCCACAGCTTCCTCTTCCCAGCCCCGCTCAGCTCCTCGCGGGCTGCAGACGCTGCTGAGGCTCTCGCACTCCACGGCCGTCATCTTCTTCTCGTGCTGCCGGACCGCTCTCTGCAGGGCTGCGCTGAGTTCCTGCCGCTGCAGCCAGAACCGCAGCTCCCGTGCTGACGGATGGAGGAGCTTCGTGCCGGCACCCACAGCACGTGGTCCCCGGGCTGCCGGTGGCACGGCAGGATGCTCCCCTCCCTGTCTCCCATCGCCCCTCAGCTACGCCATCCGCCTATAATCTGCCTAAGGATTCCAAAGACCCTGCAGAGGGCTCCGGTCAGGCCGATCGACGGCTGATGCCAACGGCACGAGGTTCGACACCACCACACGCCGGGTCCCGCACTTTGGTCACAACGACCCCAGGCATCGCTGCGGGCTTGGGGCAGAGCGGCCGGAAGGCCGCGTGGAGGAAAAGGATCCGGAGCTGCGGGCCGACGCTCGGCTGAACGCGAGCCAGCAGCGCCCTGCGCAGGCGGCCGAGAAGCCGGCCGAGCAGCAGCAGCAGCTGATCGCCCCGCGCTCAGCCCCGCCCCGCACAGCGCCGGCCTCGGGCCGGCACCGCGACCGCCGCCTGCAGCGGGACGCCAAGGTGCCCCGGAGCCGCTCGTCTCCAGCGGGTTCCCCACGCCACCGCCGGGCCGCGCCGCCCGCCCGGACGCCCCGCTCCCCCACCTGCCGGCGGCCGCCAGCCCGCGCTCGCCGCTCTCCAGCAAGGCCCGCACGGAGCGGGGCGGGGCGGGGCGGGCCCGGCCTCGCTGAGGTCCCCCACGTCCCCGCCCTCCTCCCGCAGCCGCAGCCGAGGCCCCGGAAGCGGAGCGGGCGCACGACGGCAGGCATCGCGAGGGCAGCCGGGCTGGGGCCACGGGGACGCGCGCGGTGATGTCGCAATGACGGCGCGCCCGCGGACAGAAAGGACCCCGCGCGGAGCGCCCGCCCCGTTCGGCGCACCGACCAATGACAGAGCGGAGGAGGCGGGGCCGAGCGCGGGCTCTCCGCCAATGGCGGCTGCGGACGCGGGGCCGCCGCCATGGTGATGCCGATGGCGCCGGCGGGATGGAGGAGCCGCGGGGCTCCGTGCGGGGAAAGCGGCGCTCCGCCGCTCCGCTGCCCCGCCGCCGCCCTCGGGGACGCCGCGCGGTCGGGGGAAGGCGGCGCGGGGGCACCGCCGCCGGCCCCGTCCGTCCCCCGTCAGAATCCGGCTGTCCTCGGAGGGGGAACCGAGCCGTCCTCCGTCGTTGCGGCGAGGCGCTGCCGGGCTGCGAGAAGCGGCGGCTGACCGCGAGAGGCGGGACCCGCCCGGTGTCCGGGAGCGGCTCCTGGCTGAGCCGGGCAGCCCCGGAAGAGAGGGAGCGATCGCACGGATCGAGGCGCGTTCGAGCCCGGCACGGAGTCCGGCCCAGCGGAGTCCGCTTCTCGCTCGGCTCCAGTCATCGGCAGCGCTGTGCTGAGCTGCTGCCCCGCAGCTGCAGTCTCCAAGCGCCGTTTTCCATCTGATGCCGTGGAGACGGCGCGCCCTCCCTCATTGCAGCGCGTAAAGCCGCCCCCCCGGCAACAGCGCATGCGTGATGGCGTCCCCATGGCGACAGCGCCTCGGCGCGTGCGCCGCGCCGTCCCCGCTGAGTGACGTCACCAGCCCCGCGACCCGAGGAGGAGGCGGCAGTGCGGAAGTGGGGCGGCGCACCCCGGGGCTCCGAGCGCCGCCTCAGCTTCTACAGGTGGGTGTTCGGGGGGGGGCACCGGGGCGGGGCCGGGGTTAAGGGGGCTGGGGGCCACGTGCCGCTCTGCGTTGGCCCCGCGGGGTCTCTGTGGCGCTCGGGGCTTCCGCTCGGCGGGGGCAGCTGCCTGTGTCTCCCCGCCTCCCCCGCCCCGTGTATTTCACTGCCCTCCTCCCCTCCCCCCGCCACTGGTCGCCCACAACCTCCCCCGTCGCTCTGTGTGACCCCCGGGGTTGCGCCTCCCCTCCCCTTTTTCCCCCTTCCAGTTCCCCCATTCTGATCACTGTAGTCCTCTTCATCATCATCAAATCATCAAATCACCAAGGTTGGAAAAGACCTTCAAGATCATCCAGTCCAACCATCCACCTACCACCAATATTTTCCCACTAAACCATGTCCCTCAGTACGACATCTAAATGTTTTCTGAACACGTCCTGGGAAGGTGACTCCACCATCTCTTTGGGCAGCCCATTTCAGCATCTAACCACACCTTTGAAGAAGAAATTTTTCCTAATGTCCAATCTGAATCTTCCTGGCACAACTTGAGGCCATAAACAGACAACCTGCTGTTAATACTTTTCCTAATGCCCTGACAATACTGAATGAGAAACACATCAACCTCCTGCTAGATATCTCCGAATCAAGTCAGTAGAACAACAAAGAAAGTAGGAGATGCTAACATCTGAGAAAAAATACTGAGAAGGGGAAGTAAAACAAGAAGAAGGCAATGAAGTGGCAGGTGGATTGTCCCTCCATACCTCTGCTGGTCCTTCACTAAAATTCTTTTCTGAGGGCAGGGCTTTCTTCTCACTGCAATTTCTTGTTTCCTGCAGCCCTTCCCTAAGGCAACAGACACATTCCTGCCAGCTGCATTAATAACTTCCACCTTGTGACACTGAAAACAGTGGGGAACTGTTTAAAAGCATCCTGTCTTGTACAGATACATACAGAAGCAGCAATTACAGTAACAAGAGGAATAATAACGACAAGAAAAAGCACAAGGTGGAAAAAGTCTGTGAAGAAAGTGTGGGCGAAAGCATTTTTTCAGGTTCCTTGCACGAAATATTCCCAAGCAACAGACACTGTGAAGTGGGAGAAATCCAGAACTTCTACAGCATTTTGTCTGAATGCCCTCACAAAGAGAAAGGAGCGGGCTTCAAGACAGGTATCAGGATTTGGCCAATAATAAAACATACCTTTAGTTTTAAATGTGTTCCTTAACCCATTGTGTTACTTTGGCTCTCTCTGAAGGGTTGAAAACTAAGTGCTTTTTTCTCTGCTTGTAATCCATTTCCTGTGGGTTGTTACCACCTATCTGTCTGGCAGGAACTACCCAGTTACCCCGCTGATCAAACCTTACCTTTGGATGTCATCCAAAATTACTTAACAGAAAAGAATCCAACTGGCATATCTACTATGAGGAGAATGAGCAACATTTCCTTGAAGAATTTACTCAAAGTAGGCGTGCGTATTATGTGCCAAGAAAAGAAGGAAATTTGATGCTAGCATCAGTTGATGAACATTAGCATATATTCTTTATATGGTACATGCTGAAGGCAATGCTGGAAAAAAAAATATGAAGAAAAATCATTGTTTTAAGGTCTTCCTGCCTCAATTTAGGGAAAGAAAATGGCAAGTTCTTCAATGGAAAGGCTTTTTTGTTGTTTTGTTTGTTTGTTTGTTTGTTTTCCATGAAGAATGGAAGTACTTCAAGAGATGGGGGTTTTGTTGTCAATGTCTAAACAAAACATTTGCATTGAATTCAAAATCTGTATGTTTCAGCGTGTCCAACACAGCCAAAATATTTTGCTTAGAGAAGGCAGGCATGTGTTACTATTTTCAATGCGTTTCATGTTTTAAAAAAAAAAAAAAAAAAAAAAAGTCAATAATGAAGCATTCACTCTGTTGATCCAGTTCTCACTGAGTCATTAAGGGCAGGGAACAGAAGAGACAGAAGGATATGAGACATCTTTGAACGCAGCGTATACAGCGGACTACTGAGAAATTCAAACCCAAACGTCTAGACTAAGTGGAAAAACTTGAAGGAAAAGAAAATAAAAACAACACACAAAAACACAACTTGGAACGAAGTCAAAAAACCAGGATGAAATGAAACAAACTCCATCTCCCCTCATGGAGATGTTTTGATGCAGTTTGGCAGACCAGCTATATGCTCACTTCCTGCTCCCAGGCCAGCTGTGAAGATTGCTCTCTGAATTCTGGACTCACAGAATCGTTAAGGTAGGAAAAGGCCATGAATATCATCTGGTTCAACCGTAGACCTCTGGAAGGTTTCCTCCCAGACCACCACCCCCTTCCTTCAGGGGACAGGTGCCATGGTTTATTTTAGTGGGCAGCACCTCCTCAACTTAAGTTCCCTTGCCTTCAGTTCTCTTGCCCCTCTGCAAACACAGCAGCATGCCCCTAAAAATAAACAAAGAAATAAATAAATAATCCTGTGGTTTTGACACCTGTCCTCAAATTCCATGTCTGCTTTGACAGAATTACATGTTTTTAGAGGAGTACTTGGCCTGTGATTTTCAGTTAGTTCTGTCAAGCAGTGCACAGACCTTGGTCTCTGTAAAATGGGGCTCTCAGATAGGGTGAGCAAAGCTCACATGAGGGGAAATCACTAAGGGCAGGCTTGTCAGCAGGTTTGAATCTATCCCCTGAACAAAAAGAAGTGAAAAAACAAATTTGGCATCTTGGAGCCCAAACTGGCAGGCCTGATCTGAAATGACATTGCAGTTTTCATTAGCTAGTAGGAGCTGATTTTTTTCCTCCTTATCCAACACGACCTTGAAACATACCTTAAGCTTAAGTAGGTTGTTGTAGTCTTCAGGGGCCTATACTGGCTTTCCACTAATGGAAACTAAGTTTTGAACTCCAGGGGATGAAATGAGGTGAACAAAATTGTCTATCTATCTAGTCACAGCTGTAAGATTTAAGGCATATGAAATAAAAAATGGGGCAAAAGGGACACCAAGAACCAGTTTGAACTTTAAGGTAGTAGAATATGTATAGGGCTGGAGCTGAAGAAGTAGCTTAAATAAGAGTCTTGTTTCTTGTTTTTGGCTTTTGTGGTTCAGCAGGGTGCAAGGATGACAAATATTTAATAGCAGACCACTTCTGCCACAAAGCATGGCCATGGCTACAGAGGCTGGATGATGTCAGAGGATACAGAACAGCAGTCGTGTGATTATCCAGTGCATCACGTGGTAAGTAGGGGAGCTAATATGACTCTGACACCAATTCTTAGTCTACAGGCTTTTGTAGGATGGTATTCCTTAGCAGTATCTTTCACCTGGGGGTAAAGGGAAGGAGACCAAACATCCTCGGACAACCACATGCAATTTCTCACCATCATCAAAAAAGTAACCTGCTGTCAGTCATCTGGCTTGCTCCCTTCTGAGGTTACAACCCTACAACAAAAGCAATTCAACAACAGACCACTCATAAACTCACGGTCAACAAAAATAGTTCTTTTTTCTATTGCTGGAAGAGCTGCAGCAGTTTCAGTCTCCCGATGAGCTATACCACTGCAGCACTTCTTTGGGCTTGAGTTAGTGGTGCACCACTTTAACTTAGTAGGCTTAGTAAAATACAGAAGGTACTTCACCTTTTTACTGAGAGGGAGGGCAGGAGAGGCAAAAATTGCTACTTTTTGCAAACTACCCTCAGTTTGCAGTATCCCAATGCTCTGTATGAAAGCCTAAAACCACAAAGAAAATGACTATATCTTTAAATATTAGCAATGCAATTTCCTTTCTTCTATTCTTGTGAATTCCAACTGCTTTCCTGATGTTTGCACTTACCAAGTAGACAACCCAGTGATTACTTTCTGTGATCAAACCTGGCAGCTGTGAACTCAAAAGGGCAGGCTGGAACGAAAGCAACACAGCAATGCTGGAGAAAAGAACAGCGTGGCTTCACGTGGTGATGGAGCTTTGTTTCCTATCTCCTCTGAAATTCTGCTCTTTCACATACCCTGCTGTTGTACAGCAAGAGGAAAAAAACAATCAGTGAAAGGGTTGAGTTTGTAGGAGACATGAGCTCCACTTGAAGAGCCATGAGACGTTGGCTGGTATGCTGGTTCAAGGGTATGCTGGTAACTCGTAAACTGAGAAGCCTCCAAGTAAACACTCAGTGTGTCAATAAAAGGCTTGGTGGAGGGCAGAGAAATGTGCTGCTCCTTAAGGCGTGGTGCCCCCATGAACGGATGCACACGGTGTCCATCTCTGCTCTGCATTTAACGCAGGGCCCATGTCCCAGCCCACGTCCCAGCCTCGGATCGCGTCCCGACCCATGCCTCGAAGGACTACATCGCAGTGCTCGCCCTATACGCGGGACCAGCTGCTGAGCCCAGATCCCCCAGCGGGGGCAAGGGGCTGCTCAGTAGGGCTGCCCTTTATGCTCTCACCCCCTCGGGCCCCTCCTGCGAGTCTAGGGGGCGCCGAGCTCGAAGGTCGCTCGATGAGGGCCGGGGGTCGCCGGTCCGGTCCGGTCCGGTCCGGGGCAACGGCGAAGGGCCGTCCGCACACCCCGGGAGCTCCCCGACAGCCCGAGCGGCCGCAAACAGGGTTAAGGCCGAGGCGATTTGCGCGTAATCCCCGGCACGGCCCGGGGAAAGGGGCGCGGTGCCGGGTAGGGGCGGTGAAGGTTCAGGGAGGGCAGCTCGGCTAGACCCCCGGGAGCCGGGGGAGGGAGCGGAGCCGGTGGGGAGGGAGGACGGGGCCCGGAGGGGGCCGGGGGGAGAAAAGGGAGGAGCGGCAGGGGGTGGAGGGAAGGAAGAGCGGCGTGGGGAAGCCGAGCGGCGGAGGGAGGGAGGGAGAGGAGGAGGCGGCGGTGGAACGCGCTCGGCTCCGTGGGCCGAAGGTGCCCACCCCTCCCCTCTGTGCCTCCCCCGTTTTGACCTCCAGGGTCCACCTGTCTGCCCCCCCCCCCCCCCGATCCCAGCACCGGATGCCAGCACCGGGACAACCGCCTGTCCCGAAGTCCACACTGTCACTGTAACCGTGGAATCTGGGGCCGTACCAACCCGTCTACCTCAAGAGCCCCATCAGCGTCCTACAGCTCCTGGAGCCTGGTGTCGCTGTCACCCTGGCTGTCCATGACTGTCCCAAGCTGTCCCCCCTGCCATGGTGGCACAACTGCAGCGCGGTGCCATCCTCATTGAAGAGGTGACGAGGAGGGGTACAGGGAGGGGGGCTGGGGGCAGTTGGGGGACACGTGGGGTGTGACATGGGGTTGGTGGTGTCACCATCGTTGGGTATCACCTTCACTGGATGCCATTGGGTGTCATCGAGTGTCACTGTCTTCAGGTAACACCGTGACACCGTGACCTCGATGTGGAACAGCCGTGATGCAGTGTCCCCATCCCTGGCTGTCACTGTTGTTACCGTCATCCGGTGTCGCCATCACTCGTGTGTCACCATCCCTTGGATGACATTATTCCCTGTGCTGTGATCACCACACAGAGGTAGGCACTGGTGGCCCCGCGTTGTCACCGTGCTGTCTCTGAGCCTCTTGCTGTCCTTTGTCACCCCTCCAGGCCTGCCTACAGCCGGACTCAGTGACACTGGAGCCCTCTGGTGCCCATCATTGTCTGCCACGAGGACGGGGACACACACGGTGGTGAACTCTGTGCCACCACCAGAGGAGACCACATGTGACATCAGCGTGGCACAGCCGTGATGCAGTGTCATCATCGTTGTGCGTCGCCAGCAGCTCACCAGCTTCAGCCTGTATGACACGTGGCAAGTTCTCGTGCCATTTGCCGAGTAAACCACGGTGACTGTCAATAATGATATTTCAACCTCGTGAGGTGTGTGTGTGCCTGTGAACGCACAGGTTTTTGTTTATTAAGCAGACGTGAAACAACTTCTCTTACTAAGCCATTAAAGTTAGGCTTGCGTTCTTTCATAACAGAATTCAGTAAGTTAACTGGAACTCCTCCTGGAAGAGGAGATCTCCTCTCCATGCCAGTGACCCAACAGAGCTCCAGGTGACCCGGGCTGATGTCACAGTGCGATGCGCTGCATCACAAGGAGATCTTCCACAGGGCAGCATCAGTGCCAGCACTTCCCTGCAAGGCCTGGGCGCTGCTGCAGCACTGCTCAGGGGCTCTGTCCTTCTGCGGTCAGGAGTTGGCTCAGGGGCAGCAAGGCTGCACTGGGTGACCTTTGTTGACACGTGGAGGAGCAGGGGCACTTTGCGGAGAATTGTTGGTTGGTTGAGGAGCCTTGTTTGTGGAGGGCATCCTTAGTTCTGAGCTGAGGGCTGTCGGCCAGCGACATGGAAGGCTGCTGGACTGTGAGCCTCAGCTCGGAGCTGGTCTACACGTTCCCAACGCTGCTGGAACTCTCTACCAAAGGTAAGGCTTTCCAGACTCCCTTCCCAAGGCATCGCACGGGGCTGTTAGCTGTCCAAAGCCTCAGCTCCTGCTCTCTGTGCTTGGCTGGGCATGGCTGGGGGCTGCTGCAAGAGCCCTGCCCAAGGGTCCAGCTCTTCTGGGGACCACGTGGCAGCCAGGTCCCAATAGTAGAGCTGCCCAGAGCCCCCAGGTTCCTTTAGGCATGCTCAGTCCCCTGTGATAGGGCAGTCCAAGACCAGGTTTCCCTGGGAGAACACACCTACAGGTGCTTCCGTAGGTTCCTGCTCTGGGAGGAAAGGCATCCTGTGTCCCACAGGCTTCCTATGTCCCCGTTTCCCCTCGGGGCCCTGAATAAGGCTGAAATCAGAGCAAAGCCCAGCTCTGCTAGCCATGGCGGTGCTTTTCTGGGGTGTGTGCGTGTGCCTGTATCGATCACTGTCTGTGTGAGGAGCTTGCCAAGCAGTTGTGAAGAGGCTGTCCTGGAGCATGACATGTCTTTTCTTTCCTTTGCAGAGATTGTGGCGGTCTGGGATGCCGTGTCTGATTACATCCTGGAACAGATGAAGCTGGACAAGGTGGGCTGGTGTGCTGGTGGCCCTCGCCCTGGAGAGAGGTTCAGTCCCGCCAAGAGTGTGGGCCTCACAGAGCAGTCCCTCCCTGAGCACCACACTGAGCAGCACGCTGAGCCCAAGCCGGGTGCCCAGAGCAGCCTGTTGGCCAACTGGGAGGGAAACCCAAGGCCAGAGCTGCCCTGAGCAAACGTTTGGCACACGCAGGGGCTTTGCTCTGCCCTGTGATCAGAACGGGGAGAGCCAAGGGAGAAATGGGTGGGGGATTTTTTCTGGCCCTATGCCAAGGATGTCCTTGGGAATAAGTCCCAGGCTTAAGCCCTGTGCTGTAAATGCCCGGGCTCTTCTCTAGCCAAAGGATGTTGGGAAATACTATGCGAAGGTGACTGTCTTGCAGGGATCACAGATTTTTCCAAAGCTTTCCGGAGAGCCCCATCTCACCCTGCTGTCCATCAGGAGTGGGGAGGGCGGAGAGCAGTGACCCCATGCTCTTGATGTTTGTGGCTTTTGCCGCCCCTAAAGTACACACTCGTCAGCCTTTCTGTCTTTTCCCCGTGCAGGGAGTCCTGGTTCCGGGGCTTGGGGTCTTTGCTGGGGTCCGAGAGCAATTCCACAGCAAAGAAGAGGCAGTTTCGGTGCTAAGGCCTGTCTTCCAGCTGGACATCGGGGTGCTGTGGCTGCAGGACCTCCAGTCTCCCAACGACATCATCCCTGGTGAGAAGGCAGCAGCCACCTTCCCCTTCCTGTCCCACGTCTGGCTGGGTGTGTTATCCCTGCTCTCTGGAAATGGCCGGGAGCAGCAGAGAATTGTCTGCAAAGCTCGGGGTACAGCGTGAGTTCGTCCCGAAGGAACCACAGCTCAAGAGCTGTTTCTCCGAAAGACCTTTTCTATGGGATTTGGTCACGATCATGTTGCATGGGAATGTGGCTTGCTGTGGCAGTGAGGCTGTGCCTTCTCCTTGCAGACGATGTCAAGATTGAGTCGCTCAACTACCGGCAGCTCTCGCGAGCCTCCGGCGTCCCGCTGAACGTGGTGCTGCGCTGCGTGCGAGAGAGCGTGCTCTTATACTGTCACCTCCTGAGGAACAGGGAGCCCGTCTCATTTGTCTTTAAGAACATTGGCGTTATGACGTGCCAAGACGACTTCCTCCTCATGAGGTTCTTCTGCAGCTGCATTACAACGCTGGAAAGCAATGCCACCGTCCTTTCTCTGTTCCGCACTGTAAGTTGAGGAGGTTTTGAGGGTGCGCCATCAGATCACTGCTGGCCAGCCTGGATGTGGCAGGCCAGTCCAATGCTTGTCCCCACGGCTTTCTCCACTGGCAAAGAGATTTCCTGGATCTCTGCCCCTGCAGAAAGCCTGGCAGTGCTCTTGCACAGCCTCTCTATTTGGCCATCCTGCTCCTTCAGAGCAGAACAAAGCTCTGATGTTCACGGAAGAGGCTTTGGTGGAGAGCAGCTTTCTCTTGGCATGGGAGCCAGGCTTGCTTCCTGTCAAGAAGAGCCATGAAAAAATGGCCTTGGCAAGCCTCCAGCAGGTCTGTGTCCCTTTGCAGAGATTTTGGACAGAAGATTCTGCTGACTTCGGGCCAGAGACCACCGCCCATGGGATCCGGGTGTTCCCGAGGTGAGCGCATTTCCTCTGCAGCACTTAGCTGGCCAGGAGACAGGCTTATTTCCCACCTCCTCCTCTGAGACGTGCCCTGCTGGGTCTCCGTGCTCGGCATCCAGTCGGGTAGAAATCCTGGAAAGTCTGGCTCCTGGGAATCATGGTTGTGTTACTGGTGCCCAAGCTGTCCCGATTCTCATCAGAGAGAATGGACTGCACGTGCAGAGGAATTTGGGCTACGTGTGCTGGTTTGGCATGGCCAGGAAGGAAAAGGATGCCACGCTTTGCATAGCACATAGATAAATACTGCCACCCAACTGTGTGGGGTAGGAAGTCATCCTTCTTCAAGGGTTGTCACTCTTTGTTTCCAGGTTTCAGCTCACTGTGGAAAAGAGCAGAGCAGAGGTTGCCGCGGAAAAGAAAGCTGCAGTAGAGCGGAAGATGAGTAGAGGTGAGGGAACGGGTCCCAGCTGTAGGGAGGTGGGCCCTGTCCCGTGCCGGGTGACCGGATCCAGGTTCACGTGCTGTGTCCGTGGGGCTGCTCTGAAGAACTTCTTTCTGTCTTGGTTCCAGGGGGCTCTGCCGGCAGGCTGCTGCAGAGGCGGAAGACACTTCCCCCCTCCATGCTGCTGCAGCGCAAGCCAAGCTCAAGGCAGCAAGACGTGGTGAAGGAGCCTTCTGCCAGGTGAGAGCCTTGGGCGAAAAGAAGAAGGAGATGCGTGTGCTCGTGTAGGAGTAGCCTCCCCTTTGGAGCTGCCAGCTCTCAGCACCCAGAAAGGCTCCTGACACACGTGTCCCAGTGGGAGCCGTTCTCTCCAGGGATGGCAAGCACGCGGCACAATTGCTCGAGGCAGACACGCCAGCTTCATGTTCCACCCTGGCCCCCGATCCCTGGGGGAGCTGAATGCTGATCCCCATTGATGGCAGAAGCTCTTCTCCCTTCAGGGGTCTCTCCGCACTGCACCGGAGCCCATCTTTACGGCTGTGGGAGCACGGGGGGAGACCGAGGTGCCCTGGGCTCCTGCAGACTCCTCTTGTGTCTGTTTGCAGCGCGCTCCCGCCATGTGCAGGCAGCTCCCGCGGGACGAAGAAAGCGGGACAGAAGGAAGCATCTACTCCTGCCCAGACCAGCACTGCACTCCCTGCCACAGAGGAGTCTAAGAGGGTGCTGCAGGTACCGGCCCTGCCTTGCTACGGGGACTGTGCTGCTTGAGACTGCACAAATGACAGAATGGTAGAATCATAGAGAAGTTTGGGTTGGAAGGGGCCACTCAGACCACCTAGTTCCAATCCCCTGCTGTAGGCAGGGACACCTGTCTCTAGACCAGGTTGCTCTAAGCCTGACCCAGCCTGGCCTTGAGTGCTTCCACAGGGAGGGAAGCAAAAGCCTCTGTGTGTGCAGTGACCTGGAGCACAGCCCTTGGGGTGCCATCATTTCACATTTCTACCCGCTCCTTCAGCTCCTCTTCAGTAGATGGAGGGTGCTGCACACCTTCCCTATCTTTTCTCGCCTCCTGGCCTGCCACCTGCCACAGCACTCTGATTTTGAGCAGGGGCCATGAGAGTGGAATACGACCTCTGAGCCACGTTTGCTACAAGTTGCGGATCCCGTCCTGCCTTTAGGGCCCCTGGTCCTTCAGGGACAAAACAGTGCTGACCGGCTGCCAGAGGCGAGGAGCAGGAGCGTGGAGCTGAAGGAAAGTCCCAGGGGCTGAGGCTGATCCTGTATGCTGCTGTGTCTCTGCAGGAGCTCCGGGAAGTGTCTGCATTGTGGAAAGAAGTAGACCGCACGTGGCCCATGCACCAGCAGCAAGTAGAGCAAGCACGGGCAGAAAGGGCGGCGTGGGAAGGCTGGAGCGTAGGGGCGGACCAGCGTCCACCCCAGGTACTGTCAGGGATCGAGCCTGCTGGCAACAGCCGCCATCCTCTGAGCCAGGCTGCGAGCTCAGCAGGACTGAGGGGGTGGGGAGCGGGACAGGCACCGTGCAGCATGGCAGGGGCTGGCCTGCTCCTCCTGGGGAGGAGAGCTTGGCACCTCGCAGGGAGAGCCCTGCAGGGAGAAGGGAAGGGCGGCGGGCAGCCGTGGGCTGGCAGGGCCAAGTCTCCTGCTTGCCGGGGCCTGCTGCGGGGCCCTTGACAGAGGGCTTCTGAGAAACAGCCCCGTGCTCCCAGCCACTTTGCTGACAGCGTCTCCTCTTTGGCAGCTGATGGCCAGGCAGAGCATGCGTGCTCCGCATCCTCCAGCCCAGCCCAGGGGACAGCAAGTGGAGAGGAGGTGGAGGAAGGATGTGGATCCTCTGCCGGGAAGTAAAATGGGAACAGCGACCAAGCTGGCACTGCATGCTGAGTAAGTGTGTGCGGGCTCTGCTGGCTGCCTGAGGCACTCGGGCAGCTGTGACCCTGCAGCTCGGGGACAGGCACGGCCCGGCCAAAAACTCTGGCGGGGTGCAAGGGTGGGGACACGCGGCAGCACGGGGATGCTGGGCTGGGTGAGGGGAGAGGCAGGGGGGCTCAGCAGAGCCCAAGGGATGACTTTCTCCTCCTGCTGCAGCCTCCTTTCCCCACGAGTGGCTCAGGTGCTCCAAAGGTTGGAGCCGCACCTCCATCAGCAAGAGGCTTTTGCCAGCACAGCGGAAAGAAACCGGCAGAAGCTGGAGCTGAAGCGGCAGCTCCCCTGGTGAGCTCCACAGGCAGCAGATCCTGAGAGCCGGGCTGGAGCCCAGCCTGCACTACTTGCCTGCGCTCAGCCCGTAACGCTCCGTGCGCTGTTCTTTTCACCTCCGCAGTGCTCGATGCTCGCGTCGCTCCAGAGGGGAAGGTGCAGCCAACGGTGGTGACCGCGGTGGAGCTCTCGGCAAGGGGGCTGGGAAGCTGTCCAGATTTCCACCTGTGAATGGAAGATCATAGAATCAAAGACTCATTGAATGGCCTAGGTTGAAAAGGGCATTGAAGGTCGTCTAGTTTCAACCCACCTGCTATGTGCGGGGTCGCCGACCACCAGACCGGGCTGCCCAGAGCCATATCCAGCCTGGCCTAGAACGCCTCCAGGGATGGGGCATCCCCCACCTCTCGGCAAGCTGTTCCAGCACGTCACCACCCTCCGCGGGAAGAACTGCTAACATCTAACCAAATTCTGCCCCCCCTTCCACAGTTTAAAACCATTCCCCCTTGTCCTGTCACTATCCAGCCTCGTCAACGGCCGTTCCCCCTCCACTTTATATCCTCCCTTCAAGAATTGGCCACAATGAGGTCTCCCCGGAGCCTTCTCCTCACCAAACTAAGCAAGCCCAGTTCCCTCCACCTTTCTCAATAGGAGAGGTGCTCCAGCCCTCTGATCATCTTAGTGGCCCTCCTCTGGATTCGATCCAAAGCTCTGCGTCTTTCTTGTACTGGGGCCCCAGCCCTGGACGCAGTACTCCCAATAAAAATAAATTGGCCTTATTTCCAGTCGGTCTGCTGGTGTCGTGTCTGTTGCCATCAACTAATGTGATGGAGCCGTGCTTTGAGAGAGGAGTTTGGGTGGCAACAAGAGCTGCTCCCAAGGCCCGGTAGGCCCATGCTCTCCAAGAGCGGATTCCCAGGACGGCAGCCATCTCTGCTGGCCGTGCACACTTCCTGTGCAGAAGAATTGATGTGTCCCCTCGTATCCCCATAGCTCCCTCCCAGCAACAGAAATTCCGTGGGAGAACCGCAGGGGAGCTCTGTGGGGACGAGGAGCAGGCAGGGGCACAGGGAACATGAGGGCTTCTGAAAGGCCTCTCCTTTCCCCAGAGGGCTTGTGAGCACTCCTGCCTGCAGCTGGGAACTGTATTGCCAGGAGCTCTGCAAAGGTGGATTTGCTTGTAACTGTAGGCAGGGAGTTTCAAACCAACACTGCCGTCCACAAGGGGAACATTTACATTCTCTGTCTGACAGCACTGAGACAAAGATTTGAGCTGGCAGTCTGAAGGCCACATTAAGCTTGACTGGAACAGCTGTACAGTGAGAAACCATTTGCCTTTTCACGGGGAACACAGCTGGAAGGGAAATCCAGAACAGGGGAAAGGAAGGCAGATGGTTGCCAGGCAGAGCTCTGAGCGCAAGGAGATCTTGGAGTGGATGCTCCTGGAAGAGATGCTCAGACACATGCGAGATGAGGACGCGATCCAAGACAGCCAGCACAGCTTCACCAAGGGCAGATCGTGCCTGAGCCATCTGGTGGCCTTCTACATTGGGAGTGCCGGCACTGGTGGTCCAAGGAGGGGCAACTGATGTCATGCACCTGGGCTTGTGTGATGCCTTTGACATGGTCCCGCCCCATATCCTTATCTCTAATTGGAGAGAGATGGATTTGAGGAGCAGCCTCTCGAGTGGATAGAGAATTGGCTGGATGGTGGAAGCCAGAGGGTTGTTGTCAGTGGCTCCACATCCCGGCGGAGGCCGGTCACCAGCGCTGTCCCCCAGGGGTCCATCTGGGGGCACACTAACACTACTCGATAGCCTAATGGGGTGTGACTGATCAGCCCCGCCCCGCTGCCGGTACTGCTGGCTCTGCCCTCGCCCCGTTGCCGGCTCGTTAACGGGAGCCCCCGCACTTACCGCTCACCGACAGCGATCGCAACCCTCCTTGCGGTGTAGTCCCGCGTACGGGCGGCTTACGGTTTCTCCTCGCTGAAACAGCCCGCCTGATCCTCACAGCCCGACTCCTCCTCTCCGTCTGTGGTGGGCAGCGACGCGAGGCTGCCCTCCCAGAGGCTTCTTCTCGGCGGGGGCGCGGATGCAGAGCCGTTGCCCTGGCGACGTCCCCGCCGCGTCAGCCGCTCTCGCCAGAGCTGCCCGGCCGCTCTGTTGTCTCGGGGATCCTGGGTGAGGGGACCGAGCGAAAACCCCCGTACCTCGCGGTCGGTCGCTGCGGTTCTGGCTGGAACAGCTCCGAAGCAGCGAACCTCGGCGATCGAGGCTTCTTGCGAGGCACAGTCATTGAGGCAGAAGGGAGAAGCGTTCATTTGTGTCCCCGTGCGAAGTTCCGGAGGAGAAACGAGGCTGTTCTCCCCCTGAAGCCGAAACGGAAAGTTTCGGAACTATCGCTCATGGGTTCCTTTTGCTAAACTCACACGTTGGTTCTTAAACCGATGTGCTAATCCCTGCTGCCGAACAGAGCACCCCACATCAATCCCTCCTCTTCCTTTGAGGATTATGGTGTTTGTATGGTTGGAAATATCCAGATAATTGCATAGAGAGACGCTTGGAAGGAGGATCGAGGGGAGTATCTTGATGCCTGCCTGTTGCATCCCATCCTTGGAGCTCTGCCCTCCCCCGAGTCGCTCTCCCACCTCCCCAGGAGATCCCTGAGGGCTCTCCGTCCCCCCACTCTCCCGGTCTTCTTCACCCCCCACTGCCCTTCGAGCCCCACTCAGGCTTCAGGCCCCGTGCCCCCCGTCCCCCACCCAGGGTATTTCACTGCCTTCCCCCCACCTCCACCACGGGTCGCCTACAACCCCTGGAGTCCCTCAGTCTGACCCCTGGGGTTCCACTCTCCCCCCTGTCCCCACCTCCAATTCCCCCATTCTCATCGATGGAGTCCTCGTCCACCCCTCCCCAGTTGTTCCTCCACCAGTGTCTGCCCCTGTTCCCCATTCTGACCCCCAGGGTCCCATGCCTGGCCCCCTCCCATCCCGTTCCTTCCTCGGTCCCCCACTCTGATCCCTTGTGTCCCCTTTCCCGCCCCCCCGTACGTCTTCCCATTTTGTCCCGCAGATTCACCCCCCCCCCCAGTCCCCTCTACCTGACCTCAAGAATTCCCTGTCCCCCCAAATACCCCCACTCTAATTCCCCTATTCTGAACCATAGTCTCCTACCATCCCCCAGTCCCCTCAGTTTGCCCCCCTCCTTCCTGACCCCATTTTCTGATCCATAGAGTCCCCTGTACCCCCCATGCCCTCCTTCCTGACCTCTAGAGTCCATTCCCCCATTTTGACCCCCAATATTCCCTAACAGGACCCCCCTTATGTCCCATAGTAGCCCCCCACAACCACCAGCTCTTCCCTCCCTCCTTCCCCCAGGCCCCCTTTCCACTCATGGAAGCTTCATTCTCCTCCCCCCAGTCATCCCCCCACAACCCCCACTCTCTGCCCTAGACCCCCTTTACAGAATCACAGAATCACAGAATCACAGAATGGCCAGGGTTGGAAGGGACTTCAAGGATCACAAATCTCCAACCCCCCTGCCACATGCAGGGCCCCAGGGCCCCATCCAATCTGGCCTTGAACACCTCCAGGGATGGACAGGGCATCCACAACCTCTCTGGGCAGCTGTTCCAGCACCTGTAAAGAATTTCCCCAACGTCCAACCTAAATCTCCCCTCCCTCAACTTCAAACTATTTCCCCTCGTCCTGCAGTCATCAACCCTTTCAAAGAGTTGATTCCCCTCCTGTTTGTAGGCTCCTTTTAGGTACTGAAATGCTGCAATGAGGTCACTCCTCAGCCTTCTTTTCTCCAGGTTGAACAAGCCCAACTCCCTCAGCCTGTTTTCATAGGGGAGGTGCTCCAGTCCCCTGATCATCTTCGTGGCCCTCCTCTGGACCCTCTCCTGTCTTTCTTGTACTGGGGGCTCCAGACCTGGACGCAGTATTCCAGATGGGGCCTCACAAGAGGGGAACAACCAAGAACAATCACCTCCCTGTCCCTGCTGGCCACCCCTCTTCTGATGGAGCCCAGGATACCATTTGCCTTCCGAGCCACAAGGGCACACTGCTGGCTCATGTTAATTCATCCATCAAGACCCCCAGGTCCTTCTCCACAGGGCTGCTCTCAAGGACCGCTCCTTCCAGTCTGTAGGGATGCCTGGGATTCCTCCGGCCCAAGTGCAAAACTCTGCACTTTGCCGTGTTGAACCTCATCAGGTTCACCCGGGCCCACCTTTCTAGCCTCTCGAGGTCCCTCTGAATGGCATCCCTTCCTTCAACCGTGTCGACCGCACCACTCAGCTTGGTGTCGTCAGCAAACTTGCTGAGGGTGCACTCGATTCCGTCATCGATGTCATTGATAAAGATGTTAAAGAGCACCGGTCCCAAGACAGACCCCTGGGGGAAGCCACTCATTACCAGCCTCACCTGGACATGGAGGCATTGATGACCACCTTCTGTCTGCGGCCTTTCAACCACTTTCTTATCCATCGAGTGGTCCACCCATCAAATCCACATCCCTCCAGTTTGGAGAGAAGGATGTGGTGGGGGACCATGTCAAAGGCCTTGCTCAAGTCCAGGTAAATGACATCGGTCGCCTTTCCCTTGTCCACCGATGCCGTCACTCCATCATAAAAGGCCACCAGATTGGTCAAGCATGACCTTCCTCTGGTGAAGCCGTGCTGGCTGTCACGGATCACACGCCCTTTCCTCATGTGATCAAGCATGTCATCCAGGATGATCTGTTCCATGATCTTCCCAGGCACAGAGGTGAGAATTCACTGGCCTGTAGTTCCCAGGGTCCTCCTATTTTTTTTTTTAATATTTTATTTTTTTTAATTATTTCTTTTACACCCTATAGAAGCTCCCCACAACTCCCCAGTTTTTCCCTTCCATCCCTCCCTTCATCACCAGAACCCCTTTCCACCCCACAGCAGTCCCACTCACTCACACCTTCCCCCCCTAGATTCCACACAACCCCCCTTTCCAGTCCAAAAAAGTCCCACTGACCCCTTTCTCACCCCACCCACACCCTCCTTTATCCCCTCTTATCCCCCCTTGGAATCATGCAGAAGGATCTGCATGAGACATCCTAGAGAGGTTTGGGGGCTCCAGGGGGCTCTTCTGGACTCAACCAGAAGAGTCTGGAGATATCCCAGAGGGACCTTGGGATGTCCAGGGAGTCCCCGGGTTGGTCCTGTGGCACCATGGAAGGATCTGGAAGTTCCCACTATGGGCCCAAGAGCTCTGAGGAGTCCCTGGGCTGATCTGGAAATGGCCCAGCAGGGTCTGGTAGGGTCCAGGGAGTTCTCATGTGGGTCTGAGTGGTCCTGGAGTCATCCAGAAGGGTCTGGGGATGTCCCAGAGGAGTCCTGGGGTGTCCAGTGGGTGCTCATGCGAATCTGGGGGGTCTGGCCATCCGTCTCATCATCTGCTGTAACGTGACCACAGCACTTTCATCAGTGGTTTGGACTCACAGCGACAAGACGCACTTTGTCAACTGTGTCACCAAGGAATCATAAGAATTGGAATCGTTGGAACTGGTTAATATGGACTGCTGTTTGTACTCTACAGAACCCATCCTTGTTCAGTGTATTAATTTTAGTTTAGCTACTTTTAGGATTGTTTTTGAACCGTGCTTCTTTTTCTCTTAATAGCGAAGGGGGAGATGTGGGATAAAGAAAGTCATTATCTTGCTAATGAGTAAAGAAACTTAGCAGTAACTTGAGCCAGACGTAAACACACACGAGGCTCCTGCTTCCTACATGTAAGTTGCTGTTGCACGGGTATAAAAGGTTGTAAGCATCTTCAGTAAAGGTCCTTCATCCTTCCTTCTGCACCAGCAAGGGAGTCTGAGCCTCTCTCTCCGCACCAGCAAGGGAGCTCGGAGTCCTCTTGCCAACAAAGAGGAGAGAAGAGGAGAGAAGGAGAGGAGAGAAAAGATTGAGCAGAACAAAGGAAAAAGGGAAGAGAGGAGCTTGTAAGGGGGAGAAGAGTGATGAACAAGAGGGGAGAAGAAAGAGGGCAGAACAGAAGAGAGGATACAGGTAAGAAGAGCAGATCTAAAAAGATCCTTTTTCAGAGCAGGACACCATCACTCTGACCAGAGTGCTGTCGTCTGTTCCCAGGCCCTAGAAAGGAAAGCAGCCCCGTGCAGCTAACACAGAACGTGCTGGAGAATCACCCACAGACACAAAGGTGTCAGTGCCCAGTCTTGTGCAGGAGCTGCTCTTAATTACAGCAATTTTGCATTAATGGAGCGATCCATTAGCAGCAGCTTGCTCCTGAGTATGACTACTACCCTGATGTGCAGAAAAGCCTGATGTTTCCTAGAAAAGCCAGTTTCCTGACTGGCTGCAGCTTCCATCTCACGATTGCCATGATGCTGCTGACTCGAGCATGAAAATGCAAGAAGGAAGCAAGCAATCTTACTCCATGTTTACCTTCATGGAATCACACAGTATTTCAGCAAAGCACGCAGGCTTTTTTCGCATGCATTTTACTCTAAGGAGAGACAAGAACAAGAGAATTACGGTCAGTAAAAGCAGGAGGTTTTCCACAAAGCTGCAGCACTTTCTTGGTGCAGGTGTTTCTTCTGTCAAGATGCACCTCCAGGTTAACAAACAGCAGCTGCAGTGCAGGCATCCAGTCAGTGATGTGCTGTGAGCTGACGTCTCTGTGCCTGGTGCACAGCAGTATTTGCACGAAGGCCTTCATGCCTCCTGGGAGCAAACGTCTGCTGCCAAAGCACCCTATGACCAAGCACACTGTAGCATAAAGCACAAGATAGCTTTCTCACCTGACTGGGTCTGTAAAGCATAGAATCATACAATGGTTTGGGTTGGAGGGGACCCCTAAGATCATCTAATTCCAACCCCCTGTAATAGGCAGGGACACCTCCCTCTACACCAGGGTGCTCCAAGTCCCACCTAGCCTGGCTTTGTGCCCATAAACAAAGACAAACCATGTCTGCCATGTTAACAGCCACTCGAGGAAAGACACAGCACCTCTCATCATTACATCACTTTGTAGACAACGTTTTAAAGCAGAGCACTCACGCACAGCCAGCAACGCATGTTCCAGGTCTCCTGACACCTCAGATTTAATGCTGTCTGTTATGTCCTTGTCAGCAATGCCTCACTACCATCAAAAACTAAGGGGAAGAGTCCATGGCAGAAAGTCAGAGAGTTAACACGGAGTTTACTAGATCAATCTATGCCTGTGACAGGGGGCAGTAGGCCCCTGCCCCCCACACCTCCCGGCCCCACAAAATGGGAAGGAAGGAAGGGAGATTAAAAAAAAACAGCGGCAAGGAGGAAAACTTATTTTACTATGATATCGGAATGCAAGATAACACAATATAACACAATCTAATTGAAATTGAGACTAATAAATCAAATAAGATATGAGAGAGAGTTCCTGAGACCAAGTCAAACCTGGAAAGCTTGGAACGGCTGGAAAAGCACCTTCAGCACCCACTGCCAGGCAGTAAGAGCCCGCCCCACCCAGAAGGGTCAGATCCATGACTTCTGTAATGTATAGGGACAGGTACCTGGAATTGGAGCATTAACACTTTAATTCCAGCACACTACATGATGTTTCGATGCAGAATACTGAAAACCAAAAAACATAAAACCATGACAGATTCAAAAGAATGCTTTGCAACAACAAGCTCCTTATATACTGCACAAACGTTCTATCATTCCTGAAGCACTCTCAGCTAAATCCAGACCATCCCTCAGAAATATTTCATTTTCATTGCTAGCAGTCTTCTAATTGGCCTACCACAGCTATTACCATTTTCAAGACCTGCTACTTTGTGCTGCCAATCAAATTTCTTAGCTCCTCTCCCCCCTGCCCCAGTGGCAGTCACACTTCACTCTGTCAGGGACACAAGGACCCTTTGAAACATGGAAGATGTGTCAGATGCCATCCTCAAGGGAGCAGTCAGATTCTAGCAAGAACACACACACAGCATCCGTTAGGAGCAGGGCCACCACCTGGGTGCTGCCCACATTTTCTAGCCATAATGTAGCTAAGTACAGAACCATGCCCATGGCTCTCAGCATCACTGCAGCACTCCAGCCGTCATCATTAGCAGGACAAGGCCTGGCCTTTCACACTACTTATGAAGCTTGTAGTTCTCATTAATGTGACGAATCTCTTCATTGGTGCAAGAAGCCAGAATTTCAATCAGGCAACCTTCATCTTTCCTGCTCCCTAGGGAATTGCCATGGCAAGATTTAAGATACCAGCAACTGCTTGTGATGTGCAACCAGGTTTCTTTAAGAGTTAGTAATAAATAAGAAAACATACATAACAAAGCAATAAATCCTTGGACAGAACTTAAGCAATACAGAAGGAAGATTTCCAAACCCTCACAGCACTCCTTAGTTCGTGCACATCATACTTGGTGGTGGGAGTCATCCCAATGATCACCCTCTCAAAATTCCCACTCAGCTCTGACTTCAAGTCATCAATCAAACCCTAGAAGGCCAAGAGGACAGAAGGAACTGAGCTGTTCACCACTTTTCTCTTCAGGCTCCAACCTTCCTTGCATCAACAACTGCTCTGAACTGAACAAGAACAAAACAACCCTGGTCAGGTAAAGTCTCTGCTGGCCTTTCTCTTACGGAGATTAGGTCATTTCTCACTTTTCACCTAAGTGACACAACCACGTTCACACATCTCTGAAGACCACCTACCCTGCCAATAGTGCTCAGAACTTGCTGACACTGGGAAACGTTTAGTTTGGTCAAGACACCAATGATGGCATCTTCATCTGTGCCTGAAACCAACAAATGGAAGCCAGTCAGGCTGCTTGCACAAGAATCAGAAGAGCCCTCTGCTCTTGTGCCACCTCCAGTACCCTACACAGACGGTTCTCAACAGCCCCAGGACTACAGCTATGCGCACAAAGCTGCCAGGACCCACACCACCAGAGCAGTTGCATTTTGGGACATGAAGGGCAGTTCTGTTTCCACTTTTCAATGATTTTTAGGACAGTTGTGCAATGTGTTTAGGACAGTGGAGCATTGCAAGCAGCTATGCTTCCCTCTAACAGATCACCAGAGCAGCCATTCCCAGCACTGGGGAAAAAATAAAAGTTGACCTGTGGAGGGAGATCAACTTACCAAAGCTCTTCATGACCTTCCTGAGCGCCTGCGCTTCTTGCTCAGTGCTGAAAACTGAGGCCCGCTTGATTGTTGCCTAAGGTCACAAGGAAAGGATTTAGTAAAGGCAGACTTGCACACATAAGAGTTGAACTGAAAACAAACAAACAAAGAAACAAACAAACATAAAAGAGGTGAACACAGATAGTAAAACTCCACCCACACAAGTGATGTTGTATCAGGCTTCTGTCTCACGCAGCAGTCTGCTCTAGTGGGACTTCCCAGGCACATCAGAAAGAAGCCACAGGGGCACAACTACATGGAGAACATATCTCCACATTGCTGCCCATGGAGTACCTGGTTTCCAGTGAAATAAAAGCTGGGCCACCTGGCACCTGTGTTCAGGCCCACCAGGCCTTCTTCCTAGCAGTTCTCCATGTCAATCATAAAGCAGTGTGCTCCCATCATAGCCCTAGTCCTGACTTGTAGCAGTAAGGACCATTATTCTGCACCATTACCTTTGCTCTGCTCGGCACTGGTGAGGCTGCACCTGGAGAACAGTGTCCAGGTCTGGGCTCCCAGTACAAGAGACAGATGGACATGCTGGAAAGAGTCCAATGGAGGGCTACCAGGATGGTGAAGGGACTGGAACACCTCTTCTATGACAAGAGGCTGAGAGAGAGGGGGCTGCCCAGCCTGGAGAAGGGCAGCTCAGGGGGATCCCACCCACGGCCATCAATCCCTGCAGGGAGGGGCAGAGAGGACGGAGCCAGGCTGCATCCAGTGGAGCCCAGTGCCAGGACCAGAGGTTGCCACCAAACATCAGGAGCACTCCCGCACTGTAAGTGCTGCAGCACTGGCACAGGCACCCACAGAGGCCGGACACCCCTCACAGCGGGGGCAGTCAGCCGCGCCTGCCGCCGATCCACGCAGCCCGAGTACGCCCGGAACGGGCCGGGTCCGCCCAGCACCGACCGACTCGGTCGCTCCACGGCGGCGGCGGCGGCTCGGGTAGGACGGAAGGACGGCCCGGCCCCGGCGGGCACCGACCCACACGGTCGCGCCGTGGCAGCGGCCGTACTGCGCACGGTCTGTCCGGCTCCGAGCGGCTCGGCCGCTCCGCAGCGGCGTGGAGAGCGAGCAGCTCTGAGCGAGCCTCCGCTGTCGCGTGGGAGAAGGCGAGGGAGAGCGAGCCGCGGCGAGAGCCGGCGCCCGCGGCGGAACGACCGGGCCAAGACGACTTCCTCCGCACGGGACTCTGAGCCGCGGAACGACTGGCAGCTTTGATCGAGCCTCTGCTGTCGCACCGTGCGGCGCCGTTACCTGCAGCACTCACGTTCCTCTGTTGCATGGAGTGCTGTGCTGGTCTGAGCAGAAGTAGGTGCTTTCTTCTGTCCCGCTTTCTTCGTCCTGCGGGAGCTGCCTGCTCATGCTGGGAGCGTGCTGCAAACAGACACGTGGAGTCTGCAGGACCCCGTGCACCTCGGTCTCCCCCTGTGCTCCCACAGATGTAATGACGGGCTCCGGTGCAGTGTGGAGAGACTCCTGAAGGGTGAAGAGAAGAATTTCTGCCATGAATAGGGATCAGCATTCGGCTCCCCATCACTCCGGGAGGCAAGCACGGGGAAAGACATTTGGCTAGCCTGCCACATCCAGGCTGGCCAGTGGTGATTTGATTGCACACCCTCAAAACCTCAACTTAGTGTGGGACAGTGCAATGACTCTGGTATTGCCTTCCAGTGCTGCACTGCAGCTTTAGAAGAACCTCGTGAGGAGGAAGTCATCTTGGCACGTCATAACGCCGAGAAGGGTTCGTTGTTCCTCGGGAGATGACAGTACAGGAGCATGCACTCTTGCATGCAGCGCTATACCATGTGCAGTGGGATGCCGGAGGCTCGCGAGAGCTGATGGTAGTTCAGCGACTCAGTCTTGACATCGTCTGCCAGGAGAAGGCACAGCCTCACTGCCACAGCAAGCCACATTCCCATGCAACATGATCGTGACCAAATCCCATAGAAAAGGTCCTTCAGAGAAACAGCTCTTCGTCATTCCTCCTGGAGGAACTCACGCTGTACCCTGAGCTTTGCAGACAATTCTCCGCTGCTCTCTGCCATTTCCAAAGAGCAGGGATAACACACCCGGCCGGACGTGTGGTGGAAAGGGGAAGGTGGCTGCTGCCTTCTCACCAGGGATGATGTCTTTGGGGGACTGGAGGTCCTGCAGCCACAGCACCCCGATGTCCAGCTGGAAGACAGGCCTTAGCACCGAAACTGCCTCTTCTTTGCTGTGGAATTGCTCTCGGACTTTCCTCCCGAACGGCTGCACGTGGGCCCCCCTGCTGGATCCAGACCCAGACCTAAGATGCAATGACCACTTAAAAATAGTGGAAGCTGGTTTTCTCTTTACAACCATCTCCTTTCCTCGGGGCTGAGCTCTGGGCCCGAGGCACGTTCTCCTGCTGCCCTCTCCTCCTCCCCACTCCCAGCTCTGCTCTTCACACCATCCCACCCACACCTCAACTCTTCGTGCCTAAACGGGAGGCTGATGTGCAGGCCATGGCTGCCTGCGTGCAGCTGGGCTTCCCAGGGCAAACAGCAACCCTCAGTACAGCCCAAGGCTGAAAAAGCCATCAGGAAAGAGGCGAGCTCAAGGGGCTGAGTGCAGGGACACCTTTCTTCCTCCCGGGCTGCTTCTCCTCCTTTGTGCTTTTGCTAGCAGTCCTTGGAGAGCAAGGGGATGCTCACAGCCTATTGCTAGCAGTTACAGTTGGGCTGAAAAGCCACCTGTTGGGAAGACCAACAAGGAAATGGGGGAAAACCAGCAGAATTTCAGGGGAGAGCCAACCGGTTCATCGCCCCGCAATTGCCAGCCCAAGCAAGGGACCTTTTGACCAGCTACGGAAACAGGCAGCACAATTTTTAAAAAGTTGATTTCGTTTTTATTCAATACAAAAGGATTTGGGTTGTATTTCTCAACACAGCCCAAAATGAAACCCCAGTATCCAGGATTTCTGCTTAGCAGTGAGTCATTCAGCCTCCAGTCAGACACAAGGAGAAGCCTGACATCACCTCTTCTCTCTCCAGGCCCGGCTAGCTGTATTTCAATCTCATACTAGACCGGCTCTGGCCCTGAAGAGATGCATCCTGAAAGAACACAGCGTCTCCATCTCTTGCCATAGATGAAGTCCTGCCTCTGGCAAGTCCTCTTTGCTTGGAACGCAGCACAAGCCCTTCCCTCCCAGTTGCCTTAGTTCCTCTGCACTGTCTGTGACAGGGAGAGCACGGCCATGCCAGAAAACCAGACGACTCAGTCAGCTGCTTTTGGTGCCACCTCTGAGGAACCATTCCAGATGATTCTAGTGTCCTCGGTCAAGCCCTTATCGGTTCTTTTTGCTTTCCTTCTTGGCTTTCTTTCTCAGCTGAGCAGCACTTGCCTTGGGTTTTTTCACTGTCTCCCAAGTCTTAGTCCCAAGACCGTGTGAGTCCTACAAGAATCAATTCAGAAACGGTCAGGGAACCTTCACAGCTAACAACTGGCTGACAGCTCGCTTTGGGAGCTCAAGTCATCCTCCTGGGCAGCTTTGGCTGCCAGTACTGGAAACCGCCTTCCTGACATTAGGGCACACTAGAAACTCCACTTCTATCTCAATCCCAAAAGACCCACACAAACTAGAATCCAAAGCCATCTTCTGCAAGGCAGCACCTGCACAGGGGTTGGACACTGCCTGGCAGTGCACAGAGCACAGCAGCAGCAGCAGGATAAGATGAGCTTGCACCTCAAGGCTTCTTGCGTGCATCAGGTACAGCACGCACACCGAAGGAGGGACAGAACTATACCACTTTCAGCAGTGCCGGGACACACTACCGTAGGCAACAGCTACAAATTGTTCCCTCCCTGCCTATTGTCTGTGCCTTTCTATCAGCCTCAGAGAGCATGACTTACTGGCTTATGGCACCTGGAAATTGGCATGATTACAACTGACGCACAGAGAAGCTGCAAAGTGGCTCCGCAGAAGAGATCGTGGTGCAGCACATTCTCCACCAGCGTGGGCTCAGGGATCTCAGCTGGGGAGAAATGCCCTTCAGGAGCCTGCTGCTCTCCCACTCTCAAGGAGGCTGCTTTCTACAAGAGGGTAAAAAGAGTCATCATTCTCACATGCACATTGGTGTTACAGGCTGACTTAGCTGTTCTGAAGATATCCTTGGTCTACTGACCCAATAACAAAGAAGGGCATGAAACGCAGCTGCATCGTCTTTTACCACCTGCCGAGGAAAAGATTCCTCCAACTTGAGCATTGCTCCACTTGCAGGTGAGGGGAGCAGGAGCTGAAGAGGATAGGTGGACATGAAATAAGGGAAAAGCTTAACAGCAAGCAGATCTGTTGCAGACAGTGCCACAAGCTGTGTTTGAACAGCACCGCCTTAGCGCACACTTACAGTAAGGCACACCTACCTTGCAAGGGCCACACAGGCACCTATTGCTCCCCTGAGTCCCAACTCCATTTCTCAGCCACTCAATACTCTCTTCCTCGATGTTCTGCAACAGAAAAGTCACAAGACAGAAATTCAATTCATCGCAGACGTCATCAAACCTCCCGTCTCAGTGCACTCGCACTCATTTCTCTGCATGGTAAATCAGGGGAGTGCTTACTGAGTGAGCGGCATGTACTGCCAATTGGTAGCAGCAATCTATGCCTAACTCTAAACTACTAACAGTAACCTATGCCTAACGCTAAAACTAAACTTAACACTAAAACTACGCTAACACTAACATCAACAACAAAACCCAGAAGGGGGACCTAACTCCTAAAAGGGGAAGATGGAACTGGAGGCCTGCAGAACCGCGGAGGAGCAACAAGGTGGAGGAGGAGCAGATGTTAAACAATGCCACCCAGCTAATGCTGGGGGTGGGGCCGCGCGGCGGGTAAGGAGCCCAGCGCCCGGACCAGCGATGGCGGAGCTGTGACCGCGCTGATGCGGGGCCTGGCACGGTGGTGTGGTGCCAGGCCAGCTGTGCCGCAGGCGGATCCACCTCCATGGGCTCCTCTGGAGGTGGATCCACCTCCATGGGCTCCCCATGGTCGGTCACAGCGGTGGTCTGGGCGTGATGGAACCGAGCTCTCTTCCTCCTCTCCCTCCTCCACTTGATGGTCACGGCGGGCCCCCTCCTCCTCTTCGGTTCTGGGGCCCCCAGCTCCCTCTTCCCGTTTAAAACCACGCTATCCTCTTCTCTCGCTCTCTTCGTGCTGGACATGGCTGCCACCTGCCCAGCACTCTCGGAGACGAGTGCGCCGGGTGGTGCGGCAGCGACCAAGGTGACAGCTGTGACATGGGGAAGGTTCTGCAGTGGCACCTGTGCTGCTGCTGGGAGTGGCGTTCTGCATAGGACAAGGAGGGGGCTGGAGGACGGGGCACGGGACGGGAGCTAGAAGGCGCTCCCTGTGCCCAGCGGGCAGCCCTTCTCTCCGGCGAGCAAGAGGGCACAGGGGAGCCGAACCCGAGAAAAGGGCCCTCGGCCTCTTTCACCCTCTCCACACATCACACAGAAGCAGTTCATCATAAGGGCACTGAAGTTGTATTTTCTGAATATGCAGCATTTGGGACGCTGACTTACTCCTGTATTTGTATCAAATGTAACATGGAGAGAAATGCACAATAATTTGCCATTTCTAATGAAATAAAAATGGTAAAGCAACAACTGATGTTTTCAAAATTGCTTTCACGGTTATCCTGTAAGCATGGTAATCCAAGCCTCGACCACCTACTGCTTTAACTGCAGGCACAGTAAAGCAGGTAATAATTCAACTATTATACCACTTGCATTAAGAAGCTTTTGCTTTCCCTTTCTTACTCAGAGTACAGAAACATTTCTGTTTTTTTAAGAAAAAGTTAAGAATCTAAATAATATCTCTGAGGCAAGAGACCAATCATCTGACAAATTCCACATGGGTATGAAGTATCTCACTGCGCCCACATTGCTCTCAGGAGGTGCAATGTATGAACTATGAAATTTAAAGCCATATAGCAGATTATGTCCAACAGTAACTTTCCTTCTACTTATTTATACCAGTTTCTTACTACTTGACTTCTTTCTAATTTGAAGACAGCAAGTTGTCTCACTATTTAAAACCTCTGTTTCACTGACTTAGCAACTCGCAACAAGCATCAAAACTACTTAGAAATTAATTCCTTTCTTGATTAAACCACACACACACACACACACACACCTGAAGGTCTACTAGGCCAAATAGTTTAGAAAACCTTCACTTTAAAAGCTTTTGGGAATTTTTGTTATGCAGCAAAAGACAGATGTTACGTGTATTTTGGTATGCTTAAAATAAGAAAACAGAAAAGGCAGCAGAAAAATTCACTAAACTCATACCCAGGTGGAAGCGGACCTTGACAGTCTGCAATTAGTGCCTGAGTTGGAGGACTTACTTGCTGTACTTGTCTTGATACTGGAGGTGTGGTGAGTGCAGAAGTTGCAGGAGCTGTTGTTGCTGCTGTTCCCCCCTCAGGGCTCGGTTCTGAAGATGTATTTGCAGCTGCACCTGCCAGTGAACCTGCACTGGCCCCATCATTCTCTGTGGACGTGGATGGAGAACCATTTACACTTCCTACGATGCCAGACATGTCAGAAGAAAAAAAATAAATCTTTAATTGGTATTTCTCTCCTTATTGGTAACCTATTTCAGAATTTGTAAGTCACAAAAGTAGACGTGCAAAAGGTGGTGGTTTGAAGTAGTGCGCACATATAGCCACATTTTCTATTTCACACACACACACAGACACACACAAAAGGCAACTTTAGCTGCACTCTGTAAAAATGCTTCAACCCAAGAACTATCAGCTATCAGCTGCACAGCTTTGATATGACAAAGAAAAGTTATTCACCAAAGCAACTTGTCTGCATTTTCTAAACATTACATGATTATAAAGAAAAAGCTACTTGCTTGCATTGATGGATTTCCCATTTAATATTTGCAACAATTTAAGAGGCAGCATGCATAACATTTTCAAGAAGGGATTTGACACAACGTGGAAAAATTAAGGCTGTGGAAGGGAGAATACATGCATTCTTTAAACGCTTTCAGATTTTTTTTCCCATGCAGGCCATTTGGTAGGCAGTATTAAGAACTATACACAAGTCTTATTACTAAACTACACTGCCTTTATCTTTTAAAATAATTACTGCAGCCTAGTTTTCCGTCCAGCCTCAGTATTTATCAATTGTGACAATAAGATCACCAAAACACATGGTAGTGTATGCAACACCTATCACTGTCTTAAAGCTTTGTAGATTCTGAATTATAAGATGGACTAAAAAACATATTTATTTTCACGCAATCAGTGTTTGAAGTGCTGCTGTTTCAAATAATTTAACCAGGACTGTAGAAACAAATCACTAGTCTTTCAAGCTCCAATATTATCTACTTGAGGGAGTTCTGTAAGTCCTTCAGCAGATTTCTTCACGGGTCTCATTAAAGTTAACTGAATGCAACAGTAGCACTCACTCATGTTCTTTTGGCACCAGCTCCAACATATTTAGCAGTATCACTGCAATCATCACTTACCTGTCGTGGAAACAGAAATTACTTATAAGAGGAACAACAATATTGAATGCAAGCTGTTAAAATAGAAGTTATATATCCAAGAATTTACCCTGAAAAAAACTGTAGTTAAAAGCACGCATCGGAAAACGTTACGTTCATTTTAAGACTGTACAGAGAATCCACAGCTTTGAAGTGGATGTCTGGCCCTAGAATACGCACCAGCTACTGATGTGGGTCTGCGGGGTGTGGGTGGAGGTGGTCAGAAAGGCCTGCGAGGTCGAGAAGGTTTGCAGCTTCCATTGGTGAGTAGTGGGGAATCACTGCCATTAACAGTCTTGTTTTTATTTGAAGCAGCATCTTCAGAACTTTCAAGGCCATCTGAGTGAGTCCTTTGTAGGAAAAGACAGTTAATCATGAAACCTTGCTCTGCAAAATGTGAAAAGCAGGCAGAAGACCCAAAGAACCTGAACCCAGGGAGAAGCAGATATGCTGAATTCAAGCCTAAGCTGTCAGGAGAACTGGAATCTAAAGAAGAGATGAAACTCTGGGGAGCATAACACAGGACCTATTATGGCAAAAGAATATTACTTAGGCTGCAATCTGAGCTCTGCCTGGGCTCCTCAAAACTAGAGGAGAATGGTCTTCTGCAGATACTCCTTACTCTTCATCCCAATTAATATCTTGCACAACTGCTAAATGCCAATATGTTCCTTCTGCAAACGTTACAATTTCTGTGAAATGTTTTTGGACGACTCATGATGAAAGCAATTCCTACTCCCTCATCCCTCAAACCTTTCCCACAAAAAAGCCTTCATAGAACATATCATAAGAGGAAAATTCTACTCATTCAATTTACCTCATGCCTGCCACGTGTGTAGTGGTTTCTTATTTGTTTCTTTTTGTTCTGAGCAAATCCTCTATGTAAGATGATGTTGAAGTTCACACCTTAAAGCAGAGCTTATATACTGCTGCTCGCTGGGGATATTACAAGACAAGAAGGGGATATTTTGAGACAAAACACCTCATTGCTCATGTTTTTCTTCTGTAATCACTCATAGGCTCCTATCCTTGCTTTAAAATGATCTGCTACTGCTATATCATAATTCCTCATTTACAACAGTACAACACATTACATTGTTCGTAATGCTGCCTTGTTACAAATGCCTAGACATAACAGCTCTATCAGGGCAGTTCACATGGAAACTAGTATCAAAACTATGCATTTTTAAAAACTCAAGTTTACCACAAAAGCATCCAAAACTGTTCTTTGGTTAAAAACAAGCAACACCATAAATGGCTGGATAGAATATCAGCAGTCTACAAAGCCAAAATGTGAATAATAAATGTGTGCAATGGTACGGTGAAGTACCTGACGTTCACATTTGTTGTCACGATGTTCTGCTAAACTTAATTATCTCTGGGAAAAAAACACAACAAGTGGAGCTTCTACTAAACTGAATCTTTTGGGAAAAGTAATATATGTATTACTTTTTGGAAATGTAATATATATCTATTTTAAATGTTTCCATCAATATCTTCTTTTCAAATATGGAATCTGAACAATTGCCACATTTTGCCACATTTTGCCATCAGTACTTATTCATAGGCAGAATTTCAATAATGCTTCAGATTACATAGTGTGACAGTATTTTCTTGATTGAGCTAAAAGAAATGGGACAGATAAGAGTATTTTAAAATCTTCATTTAATCTTACTTAATATATTCTTCTTTGTTTTCTTCCGTCACAAGAATGTTGCTACCATTCGGCTTCAAATCATGGCTTTGGATTTCACCTAGAATTTCTTTAGCAACTGAGAAAAACATTTCCAAGCCACATTCTTCAATATCATTCTCTCTGCAAGGATGAAAATGTAATTATAAATAACCAGGTCCAGACTGTGCACGCAGTAGAAGAGATGGGTACGAAGAATATAAGGACTTTTCTTATCTGTTTAGAGCTCACGAATCAAGTTAAGGAAACGTTACACAATAACTGTGGTTTTGTAAGATTTACAGACTACACCTCACTGATGTGCATAAGCAAACTGTGCACTAGGTACAGTTGTATCCTTAAATTCATCTGTCACTGGGCTGACAAATTACCCACCGCCTCTAAGTGGAATGCCTATGGAATACAAAAACCTTTGAAGTAATGACATTGTTGTATGTTTCATTACCTGCTGCCTTGTCAAGTAATAGCAGATAAGAAGGAAAAGACTCAGAATGCTTCATGAATTATCTTCAACTCCAGTATATTTATGGGACTATCTTGTAAATCAAAATATTCCAAGCTCCTAAGTTAACAAAATAATACGTTCCTGAGAAAGAGGAATTTTCTCATTAGAAACTTCAAAATAAGAAGAACCTTCATTCAACAAACACTGCTCAGATTTCTGTTCTCTCTATATGGTTTAATAGCCAGAATAACAGGTGCAACATTGCAATTTCTATGTTGGTATGTGCTTCTCTATAGCAGTGATGCACATATGCAGGGGTGCTGTACTGGGGCAGGCAGGGACAAGGTTGCTGTTCCCACGGCAGCCACACGGCGCTGTGCTTTGCACTTGCTGCCAGAGCAGCACTGGTATCACAGCCATGTTTTGGCTCCTGCCAAGCAGTGCTGGCACAGCATCAACTCTGCAGCCCCTGAGCCAGCAGGCTGGGCGTGGGCAAGAGGAGGGGGAAGGACATCAGCAGGGCACTGATCTAAACTGATTGAAGGGATATCGCATACCATACGATGCCACACACAGCATGAGGAGCTGGGGAAGGGCCACAACATGTACTGAGGCCTTGCTTTCCAAGGGGTGGCCAAACACTGCTTACTACTGAGAGAAGCTGTGGATTTGCCATCCCTGGGGGTCTCCAAGGCCAGGCTGGATGGCACCCTGGGCAAGCTGATCTAGTGGCTGGCAACCCTGCTGGCAGCAGTGGAGCTGGAACCAGGTGGACTTTGAGGTCCCTTCCAACCCAGGCCATTCTATGATGAGCAGAGGATAATTGTTTTCTCTCCTTGTATGGCCTTTGGTGTTTTTCTTTTTCCTCCTTTTCCTTTAAATTGTCCTTATCTCAACCTATGAGCATTTCGTTCATATATTTTCCAACCACATTTTCTCTCCCCCGTCTTCCTTTGAGGGGCAGTAACAGAATGGTGTGGTGGTGTTCTGTTGACAGCTGCTGTGAAACCACCACTTGATGAACATTTCCCCAACATAAAATGCAAATGCCCTTAACTATAAACATAGAAACATCATTACTGAAAACATCACCGTGATGTATTTAGTGCTGTGATGCAACAGTGCTTCTCAATTTGATCTCTCCAAAATACAATACAAAACCTCAGGAGAACTGATGGATGGCAAAATAAAGTTACTTCTTCCTTTCAAATGAGACACCTGCTCTAACTGACTCAGCTTGAGCAGAGGGGCCTCACTAGATGAACTCTCAAGGTCTTTCCAAACAAAGTAATTCTGCAGATTTTCTCAAAAAGTGGGACCAGAAAGTGATTCAACATTATTGCAAAGCTTCCTGGGAATTTGCATCATTTGCTTTTTTGGTGATTAATAAAATGGTATCCTCCCTGCCAGGTGTGATTTTTTTACCACACATTTACAGTGATTTCCTTCAGCAGTGCTGGTAAGCAGGTCCAGCTACTGACCTCTGCATTTAGAGCTCAGTGCACACTGCTTAGAGGTCTGAAGGTTCTTCTCTGAAATGCTCAGGTACTTCCGTGTTTACTCAAAAGGGGCAAAGCCTTTCATGGACTCCAGATTAGAAGACTTCTGTATCAGTACAGATGCTGTAATTGACATGTAGTTTGTATTTTCTCTAGAGACAGCTTTCAGAAAAGTTCTTGCTACAGCCCTAAGTTTCCTCATTGCTTTTTTTTCTGAGGCAATGAGCTAGAAATTAAAAAAAAAAAATTCAAACAGCCAAACTAGCCAAAAAGAAACCCCCTCAAAATACTAAGTGTAAATTAATAAAAGCATATGTAGCCAGCAGAGCGGATAAATTTGAAACTAACACTTAGAGTGAAATGCAAAAGTTGTTTTTGACAAGTTCTGAGTTTTTTATTTCCCTACTTCCTATGTAAGCTTCTCCTGGTAGGACTGCTGGTCCTACTTGGAAACCTACTCAAACTTTTTGTACTTGGAAAGCTCACACAAACTATCACCTGAATGCTGTCTGGCAATGCTGCACACTTTGAAGTAAAGGTGAGGAGGAGGAAAAAGTAATCTGTAATGTCTACAAGTTCTCTTCCATGCCATTGACAAGCAGCTTAGTACTGGTATTCAGAAGGCTCTGTGCTCTCTTTTGATCCATTATAGTAACACATGCATCAAAAGAACTATACAGAGAATAAAAACAACACACTTCTGCACCAAAAGACCTTCAGGTTATCACATGTTATTTAAAAAAAACCAAAACACTGTTTTGAAATGTGCAAATGATAGTGCTGAGCAAGTGTCCAGCTCACCTTTACTACACAGACAAATGCAAAGAGGTGACTATGTTTACAAAAGGTTATACTGCTCTTTCACTCTTAGACTCTCCACAGAACGTTAATGGAGTGACATTGTTCTTAAGGTAAATTTTGTTACAGATGGTACTTATTAGAATTTATTCACAAGTTCTTTGCCCCTCGATTAAAGACCAATTAGTGTAAATTTCTTTCCTGTAGCTTTCTCTCACTGTTGTATTTGCTTGATTTCTAAAATCCAGTAAGTCACAGGATAACAAGGATAAAGAAAAAAATACACACCTACTTGAGATTCTTTAATCTCAAGAATCAAGCCTTCGATCTTTTTTTCCCTTTCAGGTCTCAATTTCATGGCATCTTTACTCAAATGCCAACTACTGAAGTTTCCTAATGAAATGTTCACTTACTGCACCTTCTAGCAGCACATTACCCAGCTCAGAACATGCTACCTTTTCAAAACTGATCCAAAACTCCTATTTCAACTTGTAAACATCTCAAAAGCTCTTTCACCCTTTCTTCCTTGCTTACAATAACAATCCCAAGATTCATCACCAGAGATGCACTACTTTTCGTCTTTCACATTTCTGCTTCTTAAAAATGCATTCATCTCCTAAGCTTTTTAAAAAACGCTTCATCATTCTTGAGTGAAATACGTTTTACCTCTCTAGACACTTAAACCAGCCTAAGTTTTCAGATTTTTAAAGAATTATTATTTATCATTATAGCAGTAGAAGTTTTAACTGACTATTTATCCCTTCTATTCCTCAGTCCCCAGTTCCTGCTTTTAAGTGTCAGGAAAAAAAAAAAAAAACCACCACTTGTTATTAGAACAACTGGTGCATAACAACCCTGGAAGCTTGCTCTTACAAAATTAGTACCGAACTACAATGCTTTAAAACTAAATGCTGTTTAAAATTATTTCTACGGAATTTTTTTTTGAAGTTTCCAACACAGTTCTCATCTTTGTGCAAAAAAAACCCCAAACATATATATATATATATTTATATTTATATTTATTTCATGGACACAGTGACACTTGGAGACAGAATTTCACATTTTTGCATGATCTTTAGATAAACAAGCATGGCTGTATGCTAACTGTTAGTTTTTGTTAGTCTCTGTTCAAATAACATTATTAAGGTGTCAGGGCATTAAGAATGACATACAGGTAACAGATTTCTTCAATTCAACTTCTCATGCCCACTACTAATATGTTTTAGTACAATACCTGTTGAAATGAGTCTTCAAATAATGTTTTTCTGTCAGATGGGCTCTAGGGAGACAAGAAGGGCAGTAAGGTGACAAAGTTGAAGGGACAGGCTACTTGGGGAGATTGCAAGGAAGTTGCTAAGGTATGCAGGGAGGAAGTTAGGACGGCAAAAGTCCAACTTGAACTCAGACTGGCCACCGCAGTAAGAGAGTAAGAAATCCTCTTATAAATATATCAATGGTAAGAGAAGGACCAAGGAGAATTTCCATCCTTTACTTGATGCAGCGGGGAATGTGACCACTGAGGATAAGCAGAAGTCTGAGGTCCTCAACGCCTTCTTTACACCTGCCTTTAAAAGGCAGATCAGTTATCATCAGGGCACTCTGTGCCCCGATCCCGAAGTCTGGGATGCTACGCAGAATACACCCCTGGTGATTCAGGTGGAGACAGTCAGAGAGCTCCTCCTCCATCTGGACTGTCACAAGCCCATGGGACCGGATGGGCTCCATCCTAGGGCGCTGAGGGAGCTGGTGAGGGTGATTGCTGAGCCACTCTCCACTATCTACCAGTGCACCTGGTTAACTGGAGAGGTACCAGTACTTCTTGTGATTCCCATCTACAAGAAGGGCTGTAAGGAGGATCTGGGGAACTACAAGCCAGTCCCCAGTCACGGGAAAGTTATGGAGCAAATCATCTTGGGTGAGATCACATGGTATGTGTGTGGCATCCAGGGGATCAGGCCCAACCAGCACAGGTTCATGAAAGGCAGGTCGTCCTTGTCAAACCTCATCTCCTTCTATGACTGGGTGACCAGCCTGGTAGATGAGGGAAAGGCTATTTATTGATGTAGTCTGCCTAGACTTCAGCAAAGCCTTTTCCATGGTCTCCCACAGTATTCTCCTGGGGAAACTGGCTGCCCATGGCCTGGACAGGTATAGCCTTCTTTGGCTAAGGAACTGCTAGAGGGCTGCACCCAACGGGTAGTGGTTAATGGAGCTAAGTCCAGCTGGCAACCCCAGGGGGCAGTACTGGGGCCCATCTTGTTTAATATCTTTACTGATGACCTAGATGAAGGTATTGAGTGTACTCTCAGTATGTTTGCAGATGACTCCAAGTTGGGAGGTGGTGCTGACCTGCCTGAAGGCAGAGAGGCACTTCAGAGGGATCTAGATAAGCTGGATCGCTGGGCTGAGGTTCAACAAGGCCAAGTGCCAGGTCCTGCACTTTGGCCACAACAACCCCATGCAGTGCTATAGGCTTGGGGATGAGCAGCTGCATGACTGTGAAGAGGAAGGGACCTGGGAATACTGGTTGATGTTCGGCTGAACAGGAGCCAACAGTGTGCCCAGGTGGCCAAGAGGGCCAACAGCATCCTGGCCTGCATTAGAAATAGTGTGGCCAGCAGCGGGGAGGGAATCATCTCCCTGTACTCAGCTCTGGTGAGGCTGCATCTCAAGTACTGTGTCCAGTTTTGGGCCCTTCACTACAAAAAAGACACTGAGGCCTCAATGTCCAGAGAAGGGCAACAGAACTGATGAGGGGTCTGGAGCACAAATCTTATGTGGAGCGGCTCAGGGAGCTGGGATTGTTTAGTCTGGAGAAGAGGCGGCTCAGAGGAGACCTTACTGCACTCTACAATTTCCTGAAGGGAGGTTGTGATGATGAGGAGGGGTTTGGCCTCTTCTCCCAGGTGACAAACAGGACCCAAGGAAACAGCCACAAGTTGTACCGGAGGAGGTTTAGGTTAGACCTCTCTGAGGTTTTTCTCAGAGTGGTCAGGCACTGGAATGGCTGCCCAGGGAGGTGGTGGAGTCGCCGTCCCTGGCAGTGTTCAAGGGGCATCTGCATGAGGAGCTACGAGATGAGATTTAGTGCTTGTGGTGACAATGGTGATGGGAGGATGGTTGGACTAGATGATCTTGTAGGTCATTTCCAACCTTGTGATTCTATAATTCTATGCATCTACCAATTCAAACAATAATTAATTCCTTCCTTCTTCACAGATCTTAACAACTTGGTTTCCTCTTCCTCTCAACACTCTCTCTTCATCCAGATGCTAGCAAGTCCTCTTGGATGCTTTCAACTGCTCAGCAAAATGAAAAATCAGGGAAATTGTTCTCTACTCTGGGACAGTTCCAAAGCTTTTTGACCAGGGGTAAAACTTGGGTACCTCACATTATTTTTTTCCAACTGTTGGAACTATCTTTTTTTATGTGCACATTACATATTTTCACATTTATCAACAGTTCTTGGAGATCCTAGAGAAAAAAACCAAAGGACATTCTTCCTTATTTCTCCTATTGCTTGGCTACTACTTTGTGTTCCTCCATGACAGTGACACTACTAGCTTATTCATTATTGCTTCTATTTTTAAAATAAGGAATATGCATTTTTTTTTCCATGCAATTCCTTGAAAATTAGTAAAGGACAAACCTCAAGCTTTTGAGAGGTCTAAACTGGTCATGAAAAGCATCCAGAAGCTCAGAGGCTTATCCAAAGCTAATCTGAAAATTTCCAAATGTCTTTGCTCTAGAGAGAGGCACAGAAACCCGTTGGATCAGGACTCCCATCACTAACTGGGCTCACCTCTCTCACTCTGCTCCCTCACCAAACATCCAGGACTGGTTTTTACCATGTCCTTGCTGAAGAGCACACAAGATACGCAAGCACACCGTTCTCCCTAGGAAAAACATGGCTCCTAGGCATCTACACTGCAAACCTATAAACAGACGTTTAAGTCTTATAGGAATCAGAACAACTTAAAACGTATGCCTGAGGCCCATGTTTAGCAGTAACGGCTTGCTGAATTTGGGCTCACAATATGATTCCAACTTGTCACCTTCCTGCCTTCCAACTGCCTTCACTGTGCTTTGAAGCTAAGATCCAATGCCTTAATGCCCTTATGTAACAGCATCTACTTCATCAAACACAGAGGAAGGAGCGTCTCAGTAACATACATCACACACCAGCCAGGCTGGTAAAGATAGGTAACTCTTCTGTGACAGCTTCATCGAAACCTTATTGTATTAGCCTTGGTATCACCCGGAACTCATTCCATTCACTGCTTTGAGGGGTCAGAGCCTAAACTCTTCTAAAAGACCACATATCATCATGAAATCAGGTACACCTGATACGACCACACCACTAAGGCTCCTTTGCTAAACTTCAGTGGTTCCCAATGCTTGCTTAAAAAATAAAATCCAGCGAGAATATCAAGCGCCAACACTTTCCTCAGTATCCCAACATCCCTGCCTTGTCCATCTCTGGCCAGCAGGACTAAATTCAAAGCAGCGCAAACCACAATTCCACACAGGTAGCTTGAAGCTATGTTTAATCTTGCAGATCAGAGCTCAATAAACATTGGCTTGGCACAAGTCACTCACAGAGAACAGGGGCTCTGCTATCACCAGTACCTGCTATACATCAAGAAGGAACGTGCTGAGGAAAATGAACACAGCAGCATACAACATAGAGTTCCTCATGATTGTCAGCACTGAAAGCAAAGCAGGCTGAAGAAAAACCTCAGGTAAATCCATAGAGAACAGCAAAGCAGGGAGGACAAAGAACATGGACTGATCCTGAACCAAACACATTAGACAACAAGAGCCTTGAGAGGACTAGTTGGTTACACAGATAAACAATACGCACACCTGAAATGGTGATTTCTTCTGAAGACTCTAGGGTGTTCCTCATAAAGAAAAAAGATAATACATTAAAAAAATCAGGACGGATATAATTTGAAAATTTTTTTCAACTGACCTGGCATCCTGGGGCAAACTGAAGACAAGACAGGACACCAATACAGAAAAAAAAAGAACTAACAGCATAGGGGGGTGCCACAGAGAAACTGGAAAGTGACCAAATCTCTGCTCAGGTAGAAACCATTGTGTGAAGTAGACAGCTTTTGCCAATGAGGAGCACAGTGGGAGGTTGAGGATGAGGAAGGATGCCATCTGTAGCACAGACATTCACACCAGTGGCATAGAGTAGCGCAGAGCTACAATTTCAAAGTGATTGTAAGGTTTTATTTAACAATTCTGTGTGGGATGAGCTCAAACAAACTGCAAGTGACTGATTAATCAATGCATCTCAGTGACCTCAAAACCTGATTGTCTTGGAAAAAATAAACAGAACATGCCATCTCAAATAGCATATAATCAATCTACAGAATTTAATCCAGCAGGCAGTCCTGTGACCAAATTTTGTGCTGGCAGCAAACTCTTCTTACGACCATTAGGAACATTCCCAGTTACAGAGCTACCACAACTTGGGCAGAAAATATACAGACCCACCTGGGAGAATAGAAAATAAAGAAGCAACTTACCCTCCCCTTATCCAACTCCTCTCTCACATTTAGAAGTGAAACTACAACTTTAAATGCCATGAAAAAATGAGGGAAAAAAAAAAATCATCTGGTATTTTCCAGGCAAACACCAAGATCATAGAATCACAGAATGTCCCAAGTTGTACGGCATCCACAAGGATCATCAAGTCCAACCTCGTGCTCCAGGAAGGACCACCTTTACAAATGGTCTTTAAGCTGCAGCAGCTCAGGACCAGGCCCACAGCCCTGGGGAGCCTGCTCCACAACCACTGGTATCAGATGCAGCAAGCACAGGGAGCAGGCAGGTAGGCACAGCAAAGCAGCAAGCAAAGACCAATCTCTGAGAGGGGGCCTGCTTACAGAAGTAAACCTGGGGCCAACTACAGAAAGCCCTCTGGAAGGCCCAGAAAGGCTCTGGGGTAGCTGGTAGCTCATCAGCAATAATAACATCATCAGATGGTGGATCGTCTGATGGCGCAGTCATCATCACAGCTTTGGACAGAAACTGAGCAAAACATGAAGACTGAATTACTCGAGAACAACAGCAACATTAACCCCACAATGCCCTTATTACTGAGCTAATTAATTCCCAGGTAGTTAGAAACAGATTTGGAGTCTACGCACTTTCTCCTTGCCCACAGAAAAAAAAATAGTCCAAGTTACAGAATGGCGGGGCAGAAATTATAGGCTGTAATGTAACAAGCTCCAATCTCCACGCATAATTACGTCTTATACTATTGCCTTTGAAATTCAAGGCTCAGATCAGGAACAAGCCTGCATCTTCATACTGTCACAAGGGTCAGTTATATCCTCACATCAAACAATACAGGATTACGGAGAAGAGCCAAAGAGGTGTTGTCTACAGAAGCGGAGAAGTAAAATTCAGGCAGGACTGAGAAAAAAAAAAGCTGTTTGCAGCAACGCGTACTACTGAATAACTTTGAGTGTTTGAAATTACAGAAGACGTTGAATAGCACCTGAAGAGGACTTGTTTCAAGTCAGTCATGGGAGATCTGTGCTTTTTACTAACTAATCTCAACCTATTACCATGGTAGCTGTTACTGAAACAACTTCTGCTCAAGAAGTCATCTTTTAGTTCCATGCTCCTGAGATCACCGGAATACTGCTCTCAGTCTTTGAAATTTAACAGACAATTATATAAATATTATAAATATTATATATTTATTATGTATATAATAATCCTGAACAACAGATAGTAGCACACTAGGTTGACTTTGCGAGTTAGGATTCTTACAGGAACAACAGTTTTCATCACTTCCTTCGTTTTGGCATACAGAACAGCTAAAGAAAAAGCAGTTCTCAAGTAATTCTGATGCTTGGAGCATCCGCTTCTTCAAGTTTAAAGGAAAATCGTTGAAGAGATGCTTTTGTATTAGTTTTGCTTGGATTCTGAAAGGCAACATGCTAGGAGGCAGTGGGTTCGTTTCTCACCGAACAGATGTTACAGTCCCACTGACCTTCCTTTTTAGCAAAGCCAGATCCAAATTTCCCTCGTGCAGTATTATGTTTGGCTTTGAAACTTGCAGTACATTCAGTGAATGGGGAGCCACGTGTTTCCCACATAGCTGGATTTGGGCTCTGGCATGAAACATAATTCTTTGCAGTTGTTTGGAAGAGCAACAACTTACCTGTTAAGGGAGCTTCATGAAGATTTTGTGCTCTCTGAGAACTATCTGACATAGCATCTGTTCCATAGCTTTTAGCAGACCACCAATGAGATGATACACTCACACCGGAGTTATTACATTTCATTTCCTGAATGTCATTCTGTTAAAGACAGTGTTTCAATTAAGAGAATGTAAAGGTATTCCATAGGTATTTGAAGAAAACCTAAGGAATGATCCCTACTCTCTTGCTGTTTAAAAGCATGTTTAAGGTCTGAGAAAAAAATAAAGAGTTAACTGCTGGAATAATTCAAGATCTGCCCGTCCTGTACAGAACTCTGAGACTGTTCTCCAAAGCTAGAAAAAGCCCAGAACCAAGAGGACGATAGCCAAGCTGATGAAAGCGGGACTCTTTCTTGTTCACACAGTCCTTAGAAAGGCTCCCTCCGCATCTCTGAGTCCCCAGTCAGAGTTTATAGGCAACAAGTTTTACTCTCGCACTCAATTTCAGCAGATGTTCAGAGCAGATGTTTTCATGAGTCGTGCACTAGTCCAGAAAGAATGTCTGTCCAATGCTTGGATCACCAAGTACCTACCATAAAAAAAAAAATCAACTGTTCTGCATTGAATATAGTGACAAAGTTATTTACCTTTAAAGCCTCCACTTGCTGACAGAGCATCTGAAGTAAAGACTGGGCATCTTCTGCCCGCTGAGGGAGAGTTTTAGGAGAAAACTGGAAAAAAAAAAAAAGAATGTACTGAACTTTGAGTTGTTATTCAAACGTAACGCTTCCCTGAAATCATATGGCTCATGTACCTTGTAGCTGTCAGTTGGTGAGAACAATAACTTCTTAGGAAATGGAATGGAATGTTTTACTCCTGAACCTGCAGCTTGAGAGATCTTTCTGGAGGAAAGATCCCCCTCTTCCTTCTCTTCAGATTCTCCAAGCTCCTGGATCACTGCATTCAGCATTTCTGTTAGAGTTTCAATAGACACTGGCAGCTAGAAAATTAATTGAAATGCAAGTCATGATTGCAATCCTTCCTCAGAGCAAGAGGCTACATTCTGAACTCTGGTAGAACAGCTCACAAGGCTTTCATTACAAAAAGACAGAAATGTCGTTAAGTTTTGTTCCTTGCTTTTTTTTTTTTTTTTTTTTTTTTCCTTCCCAGCAAAGCCCAACCTCTGTTAAAATTAATGTAAGTGGACAATTCACACAAGCCTTAATTCTACTTGGAAACTATCAACCACAGTAAGAAGATAGTGGGAAAAAGCTATTTGTTTACATAAAAATTGCCATTTGCAGGAGTCAAAACATTGCACGTTCTCGTGTTGTTAGAGAAGTTTCCCAGAATATATCAACCCACTGGAGTTAGGCAAGTTATTTGTCTGGGGGAACAAGTAAGTTTTCACTTGCCTTAAAGCAAAGGCTGCAAATGGTTTCAATTTGAAACTGTAAGCGACACCACTGCATCTCTCCAAACAAGATGTTGAGCAAGAATTACTTACTTTGTCAGCTACTGACAGAGCTGAGGAGAACTCATCAATGATCTTCGTTAGGTAGTGCTTTCTTTTAAGAAGATAGGTTTTGTGTTCTTCTTGTTCTTCTGGCAAAACATCACCATTCACAATCTCCTCTGCCTTTCTTTGGCAAAGCTAAGCAACAGCATTTGGATTAATAAGAATCAGTTGGAATGCAAGTAACGAAAAAGCATTTGGGGTAATGCAGGTTAGGGACCAACCTTGGCAAGATTCCAGTATGAAATCACATTCTTGATAGCTTCAAATGCTAGGAAGGCATCATCAGTTTTGCCTTCAACTGCATCCAGCACTGCAAATGCTATTCGTGCCTCTTCTTCATAGGCTGCAACCTGAAAGACCTACAACCAAAGCCAAAGACAAGTCATACCTAACATATGCGTGAATACTTGGAACAGCTAGTGCATGCCAACATCCAGGAAGTAATCAGGTATTACTCATCTTCCTCTAAGACAAGAAAATACTTTTTCAACAAAGTTGGTGCTAAGGGAGTTCAGTGTTGTCCAAGCAGATACAGGTTCACATCTAAGAAAAGTTCTCAGAAAATATTTTTCCCCCTTTATCAGATGCATTCTAATACTACCAAGTCTCACTGTTAGCACAATGCAAAAAAAAAAAAAAAAAAAAAAAAAAAAAATCCAACTACTACTACAATAAATAAATAAATAAATAAAACAAAAACCCCAATGTAAATGTGTCTTATTTTCAGCTGGGAACTGTTTTCTTCAGCGTGTCTGGTATGATGCGATGTTTTGGTTCTAGGAGAAAAGCAATGTTGATAACACACCAATGCTTATAGTTCCTGCTAAGCATGTTGTACAGAACCAAGCCATTCTCAGCAAATAATCCAAGCAGCTGGGAGGGAACAGAATTAGGACAGCTGACTTAAACTGGCCAAAGGGGTGTTCCGTGCAGGATGACATCATACTTAGCCATCTTCCAGGTTAAACCACAACCATAAGCTTGTATAAAGACATATAACCTTACTCCAATCTTAGATTGGTCAATCTGCACCTGAATGTCCACATTATGGAAACATTTGAAGAGAGGATCAGTTGGTTCAGGAATATTTTTGTTCTTTTTATCGTTTCCAAACTAATCAGGATTTTCTTCCAGTAGTAGACACTTCTTCCAATGTATTCCTTCTGATCACAGAAAATTTTCAGGCTGGTGCCCTGTTGAAAAGAAATAGAAACTACCTCAACAAATTCAAATCAAGTCTTACTAACACTTATTCTTTCCTGGTGTAGTTGTTTTCTTGAAAAATTCAAGAATTGTTCTCTGACACTTGTGATAAATTTCAGGAGGTCTCTCTCTAGAGTTATTTGAAGTAACATAAAGACAGAAAACAACACTACAGTTCACTGTAATGTGAAGAGGTAGTGAGGGAGAGTGTACCTGATAGGTTGACTAGAGTAACTAACTTACCCGACAAAGTTAACAGCAGTTCTCAATAGTACCTTCTCAGCTGATTTTGTTTATTTTGTGTGTTCAATTTACACAAGGAGAGAAAAAATGGACTGTACACCTTTAAAAATAATCTTAGCTTGTTATATTTTGCAGGCTTCTTGCCCAGTGTATAATTAAGGTGGGCCGAAGGCTTGCAGTGCTTGCAGAGAACTTAATCCATGCTGTGCAAGAAACTTCAGTTTTGTCTCTGATTCTGGTCTGAGTATCAAAGGAAACAGTCCTCAGTTAGTATTTTCTCTTTTTCTTCTATTCACGTGACTTGTTTGACGAAAACAAATAGCTAGTAGGTTCTAAACTAGCTCTAGTTTAGAAATGCTGTACGTGAAACATTAAGCCCATTTACAGAAAGCTTGTATGCAGTAGGTCTCAAACCCCTACTGCAACAAAACATTCACGTCCAAAACAGCCCAACAAAGCAAACTAGTTTTACACAAACTATGGGAATCAATTCAGAAGCTGTCTAAAGGCTTGTTTCAAATATTTCCGAACTGAAGAATTCTTACATTGTTTTTTTCTGCATAAGAATATGAACAGCATCCCACCAGGATGTTTGCTTCTCAGTATAGCACTGTTTGCACAGCAGCAACAGTAAGAAAGGAGGCTGATGTGTTTCATTACGAGTATTAAATTTCTCTTGCAATTCTAAGTTGCTAGTGAATACCACCCCGAGTAGAAATACCTGTTTTTGTGAAAATAAATAAACAACAACCAAAAAATTAGATACCAAAAGAAATAAAAGAAAGGAAAAAAAAGGAGAAGAAAAGAAATAAGAAAAGAGAAAATAGCACTTGAATGCATTTAAGATGTACGAAAGTGTACTGACTTCAAGGTCCAACAGGCAAATGGATTCAGGAGTATCTGTCTCAAGTCTTGATGTTTCTTGGGGCAAGTGAAAAAGCTGTTTTAAAAATTGTCACATTGGGGGTAACACCGACACAGAGTTCCACTGCAAACCAAGCCACACAAGGTGCTGGAGACTACCGTTGTGCATTCGAACAGCACCTGTGCAAAAACAAAGCAGTGGTGAGTTAGTATCTACGTCCTAGGGAGGAACGCTAGGGTCTGATCAAAGCTGGGTTTCATTCCAAGAGAAGTAAGGAGCTCTGAAGATTTCTCCCATCCTAGGAGCTTCCTAGCAACCTCTTCCGACCTGTTTGCCTTTGTCTAACAAGCTGGAACTAAGCCTTTTGAAAAGCAGATGTAACACTCTTCAAGTGATTTCTCCATCTATTTTGTTTACACAAGTAACTTTTAAAGGAGAAATACCAACTTCACACAAGTGCACAAGGCAAACATATTGGTACATTTGCTCTTTCTGTCAAGGCGAAAAATGGAGAGAACATCTCCAAGGAAGCACATAAAAAATTTAAACATTAACCTCTCCATTTTGAGGTATCAGGTTAAGCTGATGTATTATACAGACATCCTTCCCGTTTTTCTAAGTCTGTAAAGCTCAAGAGATCTACCATTTTCAGCAAAGAAAACAACCTGAATGCTTAATTTCTGTTTTGAATTCAGTTTTGTTTTTTACTCCTGCAAATATGCTTACACTGCTTTTCCTCTAACAGGGGAAATCTTTATCCCATGTATAATAAGCACAAGCCTTTGAGTGCTGTTTTTTTTTTTTTTTTTTTTTTTTTTCGTTTTTGTTAGTTTGCTTTTAAATACACACTACAAAATAATATAAAGAAACAAACCCCTTAGGAGAGACTGTAAAACTATAAACTTTTTTCCTTTATACCTACACGTATCTCTCTTTAGCTATATCTATCAAGAAAAAAGGCCATAGTTGTTGCTGTAGTTATTGTTTTGTATCCTGCTAGATCATTTTAGATTTAATAATCTAAACATTTCTGAAAACTAACTAAGTAGAAAACTACCAGTATTCTAATCTTCTCTCACTCAATTTCAAAGCCAGACTTCATCATCAAGTCTTAGCAATTCATCCTAGAGTTACTTCATTTTTATGCTTGGAAACTGCATTCTTGCATTACAAGATGTGCCTTCCTATTAACACTTCCTAGTGTTCAGACACAAAAGGCTAAGCAGACAGCTGAAGTGAAAATGAATCAGAGCAGACGAGAAGACAGCACTGTGGAAGCAGGAAGTGCATGAGAAATTCTTCAGAAACAGGCGTGACAGTACCACCTCTCAGCAACAAGCATCAATGGAAGCTTCGTGCACATCACCCTCTTGCACTGATACACTGAACAGCTGTCACAGCCCCACCTCTTTCGTTGCAAAAGGAAGGAGTTAAAAAAGCTCCTCTGAAACAGTCGTGCTTCAGTTGAATTTAAGAAACACCTCTTACCATTATCATATTTATTAAGTTCTTCTTACATTGGTGCTCGTGTACTGACACTGCTTGTCTCATCTACGCCAAGGAAAGAACTCTCTTGAGAAGCCCCCCTCCCAAAGAGGCTTTCAAACAACGTCAGTAAACCCCTTGTGTTGGCAAAACATTCCAATCTCTTTCAAGAAATTTTCCTTGCCATGGCTTAAGTTCAGCAACATATGACCTAGAAAACAAAAATGGGATTTCACATAAAAACACTGAAGGACAACCCCAACAGTGGGCTGCTCTTGCTACTTAAGGTTGGGAATCGAGCCACTTAACTCTTCAAGTAACTATTCATAAGATTAAAAGAGATTTATGGAACTTTCTTAACGATTAATTCTTATTACCAGACTGGCTTTTTCGATCACAAGCCAACATTTCCAGCTTGTCTTCTCCAGCAGGATCCCCTTTTATTAGTTTTGACTTTGGTTTAAGAACCTGGAGAAGAAAGGAGAGGATTTGTCACAGCTTCTTTACAACAAAAAGCAGATCACTTAGTTTAGTCTTGAACATTAGGAAACATATTCTTATTTCTAGCATAAGAAAACTTTAGAAATATACACTCATTCTGAAGGCACTCTGCAACATATCAATGAAGAAGACACAAAGTGAGTAATTTTAACTACTGCCAATAGCTGTAAGCACACACAAGAGACAGTAAAGTTCCGAACACCAGCAGTTGCACAAAATGGAAAATTAGTAGTATTTCATAAGGCAAAGAATTAAGACTGACTAAGCTCTACTGACCGTCTGTGAACAAGAATGTGGGAGATACTCAGTTAGCTCCTGTCCACGTCCTTTAAAGGCATGTGGAAGAGTAAGACTTAGTGAGGGGAGAGCCTTACAAACACTAATTAATCTTTGGAATATGGGTGTTCTGCACATGTACAGCAAGAGTGGTCAAGAACTGCATTAACTACAGGCAGAAAGTGAAAAGTGACTTACGCTGAAACTTTTCAAATAACACAGTGCTGCCAGTTGACACGCATCGCTCCACTGCACCTCACTGTTCTGGGCCAGTTTGAGCAGAAACGTCCCAGCATGCATGTATAGCTGTCCTTTCATTTCCAGGACGGTGTGAGACAGCTCCTCAGCTTCTCTCACATACTGTTTCACAGAGTGAAGGAGACGATCAAAGCTAGAAGGCAGAAAAAACTCATTTTCAACAAAGTCCTGGTAAAAGCCATTGCATGCTTTGGGTCAGTGTTATTTAACTGTGGACCAAGCAACTCGGTGATTCAACTGCCACCACCTCAGTTGTTTAAACCTGAGTTGCACAAGAAACCAGGACAACAGCCTCAAGTTCCCAAAGCACTGACCTTCACTTATGGAAGTGAAATCAACGGAAGTCAGTAGAAGTCAGTATGAAAGAAAACATAACGGGAAGAATGGAACACAGAACTTCACCAAGGAGTTTCCTACAGACATTGTTTTGCACTATGCCAGCTGTGCCTCAGATGATATACCTTGAAGTCAGTTGGTTTACCTGGCCCTACCGTTTTTTTCTGAAGGAGAATGTTCTTACTGAAAGTGGCCTTCTGCTTCTCTTTTATACTACAGACCTACAATTCTTCATTATCTCACTGCAGGTTCTGTTAAGTTGATCAGGACAAAGCTGATCCACAAATGTCTGTGAAATCTGAATTAGCTGCTGAAGTATAGAACAACGTTCTCTTACTGAAGAGACAGAAGATAACTGACCCAGGATATCACCAAGTCTTCTCCAAGGCTTGTAGCTTGGACAAATACATAGCTTGGGCTTCAAGCCTACTAAGAACCTTAGTACAAAGAAACTCCTCTCCTGTCCACAAACTGGTTACTCAGGGAAACTGATACCTGCTAGATGTTCTCTGACTAAGAAAAAAGCATTCCGTTCTGGATTTGCACTGACGGACATCTCCCGAAGCAAATTTCATTTTAATAAAGCTAGAATGCGCCAGCAGATGACCGCTTTTGATAGCTCTCCAATTCCTTGTATTAGATTCCAAGTCCTGGGCTGATTCAAGGTATTCCTAAAGAATAAAGTTCATCAGAGGATGAGGAACCACCATCTTTCTGTGAAGGCAAGGACATTACTTCTCCAGGACACACTGCTACCTAACCCACTTTCACAGGTGAGGCATTAATGTATCTTTCAGCAGTGAAGTTCCAGGAACTCTTCAAACAGTTCTCTCCTTGATGAAGCTACTATATCTAGCTTAGACTTGAAGTTAGAAAATATACAAGGTTTAACTTTAGGAAGAAAATCCCCATTAAACAATTGGCTTCAGTAGACTTTCATTTGGAGGAGTTACATTATTTGAGCAATAGCTGTCAGTGGAACGAAACTAAGAGACTGTGACCAGTTTTGAGGATACGGAAGATTATGACAGAATCAAAAGATGATTAAATACCCCAAGTGTCTTTACGACACAGGAGCACCATTCCAAGCTCGTCTCCAGAGGTATTTTCTTCTCTGCCTCCTGAACATGGAGCACAGCATCTTGTAATTTATTGCATGACTGGTACAGTGCAACCAAGTTTGATGTTAAGAGAGACGTCATCAGGTCTTGCATGGAATTCAGCTTGAGTCACATAAAAGAGCTCATTCCAGCCATCTTCAACTTTATATTCTTGTAACTTCTCCTATTAAACATGAAGGCAACATAATTAATTTTTTTCTGCATCAGTCTTTTCAACAACCACATCACCACTGTTTGCTCACCTCCACTACACAGACTACAGACTTGATGAAATTACTCCAACATCTTAGAAACAAGATAACAGGGAAAAAAACTTCAGAATGTGCCTCTTGTAGATGCTAAGTTAAGACTGTCAGACAGTTTGATTCAGTGACAGCACACCTTGTTACAGAATAGCTAGTCCGTATGGGAACTGTTGAATCACAGTCTGAACCTCTGATTGATCACCTCAGGTGAGCACCGAGTCAGCCCTGGGAGCGCAGGTGAAGGCAATTCAGTTGTGTGACCACAAGGGATGGAGCCTGGCTGCACCTCTCCTAGACCCCATTTAAGGGCTGACTGCCACTGAGGAAGGATCTCTCTCTGGAGATCGCTCCTCATGGAGTTTCTTGCGAGCCTACAATATCAGTGAGCTTTTTTTCATTTATTTCTGATTATCTTTCTCAACGTGATAACCTTACCAGCCTAACTCTTCTATATACTACATAGCATCTGTATACTTATTGACCATACACTAGTCCAAGTAAAACAAAAGAAAACCAACAGAAGCCCCTAAGAACCTCAATGTCATTGCTGCTGTGCTACATAAAACTAAGTGCCAAAGTGACACTGTATAACTGAAAGCATTTACACAGTAGTTGAGAATGACAGCACTTCCCACACACTTCATTTTTAAACTCAAAAAACGAAAAAGGAGCTTAGTCACAAGAGACACATCAGGTATTGCCTATCTAAGCTCAACTTCTTAGATATTATTACTAACAATTTCCCCACATTTTTGAACAGATAAACCTTAAAATGCATGTGAAAGCCCAGAGCTGTAATTTTCATGCAAGCTAGAAAAAAACAGCAGGCAGCAAAGAAATTAATGTGTAATTGATTTAAGATTCCTGATTCTAAAATAATCTAGCCAAGGAAATATTGAGATGACTAGATGACATGAGAAGCTGGAATTTACCTTCAACCTTCAAGAGAGCAGCAGCATTCCCAGGAAGCAGCCTGGCAGCTTTCTCAACCCAGTATTTTTCCCAACCCAGGATTTTTCAACACATCCTCCCCTGCCCAAAGCCTGATAGAAGGAATTTTGACTGAGAAGTTCACATTCATTCACTTGCCTACTCAGCACTTCATTTTCTCTGCCCCTGTCTACCTCTGTAACAAGAACACCACCAGTAACAAACAAAGAGTGCCACTGAAAAACACCTTTGGTCTAGTCTTCCAGTTGCAACTAGGTTACCATTATCCCTGCTAGGCAATTCCACAGCAGACACAGACCCTTAGTCCAAAGGGCAATGGTAAGACTATCACAGCAGCTACCAGACGGATCAAGTCAGGACACAAAAGAAAGGATCGACTGGAAAAATAAATTAAAACCTGAAGCTAATTCTATCAAAAAAATAATCATTTTTTAAGTACATCATAGACAGATTTAGCAATAAAAAATGTACATCATACAATTTGCCCACAAATAACACATTTTCTACTCTGGGTTTAAGGAATGCACTGTACAGGGGCTTTGGTGCTGCATGAATGACTGCAGGCAGAGGTGTAGCAAAGTGAACACTAAACATTTCATCATTTAACGTAGAAAGCATTGAAAAAGAAAAATGACAATTTTCCCAACCTCTTTCCATCACCCATCACAGACATGGGAAGCACAGACAGATGGCCACTGGGCATGACGTACAGGGTCTTCATGACTGGGGCTTCAGGGGCTGGCCGTGGTCACTGTGGAGAAGGGAAGAGCGTGGTCAGCAGTCATGGAGACAGGGCACCTACTCTGGGCTGGAGCCCCTACAGCAGAGTTGCAGGGTTTCAGGCTGCACAAAATACCATTTGTCTCCTTTTGTATTCAGAGTGACTCAAAATAAAACCCCAGCAGTGTCACAGCCTGGGCAGAGCACTGCAAAGGAACCCTAAACCTGTCACCTCCCTTCTTAGACCATTCAGATCACTCAAAGAATCCTCTCTCCCTTCAGTAATCCCAGCCTCTCCACAGGGAGCTAGGACCACAGGGCTCTTCCTTGGTCAAGAACTCTCCATCCAATTCTCAAAGCTCTCACACAGCTCAGGCATCTTCAGCTTTGTCATACTAGCAGTGAAGTGCATGCACCCACCTGCCACAGCTTTGCAAGAAGGCACAACTCCCAGTGAATTATCTCATGGGCCAGCTATGTCACACTAACAGAAAGAAAAGAGGAAGAAAAAAAAACTGAAAGACAGAGAAAAAAGGCCCTCACTCAACTAAGGACTTTGGGGCTCCCTCTAGGACACCTGTAGTCTCAGCACAGTTCACAGTTACTTACAATGCACACAGCACCTACAAAAGCATCACGCTCCAACAAGCAAGGAAAACAAATCCACAATGCTGCAAAGGGCTCCTAGCTCTCACCAGGTGACGCCTGCTCCGTGTACAGAGCACGCACAGAAACTGCACCTCAGCTCTTCCCCATTTATCCCCCCACCATTTCTACAGGCATTTAGAGGCACTAAATGTCTCTACACGGAAGGCTCGTGGAGAAGACAGGATGTACAGGAGATTTCTCACTTCTCTGGTGCGAGACACTGCTTCTCTAGATGAACAACATTTTTCAAACAAGCACCAACCAACCACTGTAACTAACAACTGAAAGCATTTCCCCTGAAAAACAACAACAACAACAACAACAACAAAACAACAAAAGAACAGCCTGTCCAAAGACCTCTCCTCACACACTTGACAAAAAGGCCAGAACCATCATTCCATTTGCCAGGCTTACTCACAGAACAGCAGCCTTCCCTTCACCGTGCATCACGTGGACACAAACAGGCTGTTGGTGCACGGAAGGCAACTCCACCTGAGCATCTCACCACAGACGTTCTCTCCGCTCTGCTTTCCTGCAAAGATACAAGGAGAAAAGCCTCAGCTCATCCAAGCAACAACTGGAAACAACTCCAGAAAATTCTCCATTCCAAAGCAGTTCCTGGAGAGGTACAAAAGAGTCCTCCAAAGGGAACACGTGCTCACGCTGTGGCCTTCGGAGAAACACGCTGCCTTTGTGCTCCTGGTTCCTCAGGGCTCTTCTTCATCACCTTCTGGGTTTTCTTCTACAAATCTAGGCCCTACGACCTTCCTCCACCCCAAGATAAAGTCCAACACAGAGTTGCGGTGCAGAGACTGGATGCTGACAAGAGCACTAGAAGAGCAGAACAGGGGAAGAGCACGTACAGACAAGACTGAAATAAAGAAGAGCAGCAGAGAAGAAAAAGAAGAAAGGATGAGGGAAGAAGTGCAGAAGAAGAAAAGTGCAATAGAGAAAAAGATTGGATACAAGACAGCAAAGCAATGAGGAGATGAGCAGAAGAGAAGAAGAGCAGAAGAATAAAAGAGAGGATGAAGGTAAGAAAGACGAGCAGACGAGGAGAAGAGCAGAAGAATAAAAGAGAGGATGAAGGTAAGAAAGACGTGCAGACGAGGAGAAGAGCAGAAAGGGAGATGAGCCAAGACAGCTAAGGCAGAAAAGCAGAAAGGGAGAGGAGCTGAAGAGGACAGAATACGGGTATGGCAGAAGTACAGAAGATGGGAAGAGAGGACACGGGTCAGTGAGAAGTGCAGAAATGAAAAAGAACAGAAGGGAGGAAGAGAGCACAGAAGACAGAGAAGGAAAAGAGCAGTAAAGTAGAAGAGCAGAGAGTGGCCAGAACAGAAGAACCGTAGAGCGCAAGATGTGCAAAGAGGAAACAGTTAAGTCAGAAGAGCGGATGAGGAGAACAAGAGGAGAAGAGAGGATACGGGTAAGAAAGAAAAGCAGAAGAGGAGTACAGATGCAGGAAAGGAGTCAGGACACAAGGAAGAAAGAACAGCAGATGAGCAGCAAAAAGAGGATAACACTCAGGGAGAAGAGCTGAAGAGTAGATGAGGAAGAGAGCAGAAAGGGGAAGCACGGAAGAGGGAAGAGCAGAAAAGACGATGCTGTTTCTTCTGTCCTCACTAGCAATGCCCCCAAGAGACAGCCAAAACCAGGAGAAAAAGTCCACGGTTTAAAGTTAGTGATGTTCTTCGAGGCACAAAGGACCAGTTCACAGTAACAAGCTCGGCATACGCTGCACGGGCACTGACTCATTCCTGCACTGTTCTCAGCTAAACCAGGGCTGTCCCACAGAAATCCCTCCTTTTCATTGTTACCATAGGTCTAACTGGCCTACCACGGCCGCTACCACTTTCAAGAACTCGTAAGTAATGCTGGCACTTTACACAGTCTTGGGTGGTGACGACTGGAAATCGCTTGGACGGGAGGGGAAACCATCCCTGGGGTGAGAACTCACTGCAGGGATGGCAAATCCCCACTGGGACGGGCAGACCCTTGGCAAGGAAGAGCACTGGGCTGCCAAATGCCCATCGGGATGGTCACTGATCATCGGGATGGGAAACAACTGGCATGGGAAGGATGTTTGGGTACGAAAAGTCAAACCATCGCAAGCCTGGGGGAAAGGGGCTGACCCCAACGGTCACGGAACCCCCCTGGGGGGAGGGGCTCCCCCAACTGCCACTCTCCAGCTGTCATGGCAGGTAAGGCAGCAGGCTCCCCCTGCTCTGACACTCCATCTGACCCCAATGCCCCAGATCTCACCCCAGGGCCCCAGATCTCACCCCTTTGACCCCAGATCTCACCCCAGGGCCCCAGGACTCACCCCTTTGACCCCAGATCTCACCCCTGTGCCCCCAGATCGCACTCCAGGGCCCCAGATCTCACCCCTGTGCCCCCAGATCTCACCCCAGGGCCCCAGATCTCACACCCGTGACCCCAGATCGCACCCCAGCACACCAGATCCCACTCCTCTCACCCGGATCTCACCCCAGTGCCCCGGCTCTCAGCCCAGCGCCCCTTCTGGCATTTCCCCACAGAGAGATTCCCTCGACGAGCGCTGACGGTGCCTCTGACACCCGACGCCATTTTCGCTGATGCGACTGTGCCGCCACCGGACCCCGCCTGGATGCAGCCCACCGTCCGCGGACCGATGCCGGTACCACCCCAACCCTCCCCTGTCCCCACTGCCACCTACCTGGCACCTCAGGCCTCTGTCTGGCCTGGGGGACCAGGTGTCTGGGGACAGGCAGCACAGCTCCCACCTGGGGGGCTGCCCCCAACCCCGGCTCAGCTGCCACCTGGGGGCCTGACCCCAGCTGCGGGGCTGCACTTACCGGTGCTGCTGCTCCTACCTGGGGGGCTGCACCCAGCTGTGGCTCCCCCCACCGCCCCTGCTCCCTGCTCGGGACATCCCCTGCTGGCAGGGACGCTGCTGCCCCAGCAGCCCATGGGGCTGTGGCCTGGGGCCGTGCTCCTCCACGGGGAGCCCCCGCAGCCCGCAGGCACCTGCCTGCCGCAGGCCCCCGCCCGCCCCGGCCCCCCCCCCGTTCTTTTGCAGGTACCCTCCCTGCAGCAGCAGGTGCTCCCCGTGCCCTGCACCCTGCCTGACACCTGGGAGGCGCCGATGGAGCCCTTCCAAGACGCCGTGGTGCTCTCAGAGGACCGGGGGCACCCTGCGCCCACCGACGTGTGCCCCCATCCCGCCACGGCTCCGCTCACCTGCAGCGCTGCCACGCTGGAACCAGGCGGTGAGTTCAGGGGCTGCGGAGCGGGCGGCACGCTGTCCGCACCGGCTGGCTGTGGGAAAGCTGGCATTGCTCCACTGGGGATGTTCTTGCTTTTCCAGCAGTGACAACGAGCGCAGACACCCCGGAGGACATCGCGGACGACATCGATGAGCTCCTCACGTGGATCAACGAGGGTGAGTTTGGGGGCAGCACAACTGGCGGGGGGGTGTTCGGGAAAGCTGGCTTTGCCCCACTGGGGATTTTCTTCCTTTTCCAGAAGTGACGGCCAACACAGGCCTCCTGGACGACACCGCAGACATGGATGACCTGCTCACGTGGATCAACAACGGTGAGTTTGGGAGCAGCACAGCTGATGGAGGCCTGTCTGCGCTGAGTGGCCGTGGGAAAGCTGGCATTGCCCCACTGGGGATTTCTTCCCTTTTCCAGAAGAGAGACCCAGGACCAACAGTCTTGCCGACGATGTGGAAATTGACCATTTGCTCACCTGCATTGATGGTGAGTTTGTGGTCTGCAGAGATGGCGGGTCCGTGTCCACACCGAGCTGGCGTGGGAAGGCTGCCATCATTGTTCTGGGGGATGTTCTGCTTTTCCAGAAGCAGCGAGTGCTCCGGACAGCTGCAAAAGTGAAGAGCTGATGCAGTGCATCACAGCCACGGAGCAACTGAGCTCAGATGTCTCCAGCAGCTTCGACTCCTGCTCTTCCAACGCAGAGCTGCCTGACTCCCCCAGGGCCAGCCGGGAGCTCAGCAACGAGACAGATGCTGAATCTGGGCTCCGCACCAACTCGCTCCGGCAGAAGACAGCATCCCCGGAGCTGCCCGTGCCGACCCCCATGGCTGCCCCAGCACCTCCGGCGCCCAGCACTGCACACCTGATGGCAGAGGTGCAGCGGAGGCATCCCCGGGTGATTCTCACCCGCCTCGCACTGCCAGACCCACGGGCTGCCCCAGCACCACCATCGCCCTGCACGGCACACCTGATGGCAGAGGTGCAGCAGAGGCAGCCCCGGGTGATTCTCACCTGCCTCGCACTGCCAAACCCACGGGCTGCCCCAGCACCACCGTCGCCCTGCACGGCACACCTGATGGCAGAGATGCAGCGGAGGCAGCCCCGCGTGGTTCTCACCCGCCTCGCACTGCCCCCCGGATGCATCTCCTGCCGGCTGGCAGACAAGCACCACGGGGACAGCACCGAGCCACCCAGGTGAACAATGCCCGCCTGCACCACCACCAAACGCAAGAGCACCGGGCACAAGCAGCACGCTGGCAGCATCCCAGCCACAAAGAGGAAGCTGCCGCGCTGCCAGGATGTTCCAGGCCACAAACATCGGCGCTAGGCAAAGCTGGCTGTGGCAGCACGGCGGCCAGCAGGAGCACTCAGGCTGGTTTCTTGGCACACTCCCGCTCGGGCCACTGTTGGGGTGTGATGGGCACCACTTGGTGCAGCAGGAGACGTGGCCGTAGCCGATGAATATGGCTCCCTGTAGCCCTGGGCTCCTCGCTGGCCCCCACGACACCCAGAGAGCAGCGGCAGCGTTCCAGGAGCACCAGCACCGGCCCCAGCCCTACCCTTCCAAAACTGCGCTGTCCACAAGCGGCGTCTTGGACTGGGGCAATGTGGGACTCTGAAGCTGATGGACCGCAAAAGTGTTGGACTGTCAAAGCTTTGGGCTGGGAAATGTTGCTTGGGGGGTGGGAAATGGTTGGGGGGTGGGAATGGCTGGGGGTGGGGAAGGGTTGGGGGTGGGAATTGCGAGTGGGAATGGGGGGGGGGGAGGGATGATTGCGGGTGGGAATTGCGGGTGGGAATGGCTGGGGGGAGGGAATGGATGGGGGTGGGAATTGCGGGCGGGAATTCTTGGGGTGGGAAATGGTTGGGGGTGGGCATTCTTGGGGCGGTGGGATCTTTTTGGAGTGGCAAATGAAATGGCTGTACTGTGATATTGTTGGGGTGGGAAATGACTGGGGTGAGAACTGGCTGCGGTGGGAGATGGCTGGCATCAAAAATTCTTGTACTCTGTAACTGCTGGCATTGGGGATGTGGGGAGGGGGAGGGAATTTTGTGGGGTGGCAATTCTGAGTGAGAAATTGTACTCTGCTACAATGTTACACTCCAAAATCGTTGGAAGTGGGAGGAAAGAATTACTGGGGTGGGAATTGGGGGGGCTGGGAAGTTTTTTGGAGGGGGAGGAAACTGTTGGTGGGAGGGAGCGGGGGGGTGAGAAATTGATCGGGGGGTGGGAAACTGATTAGAGGGTGGGAATTTTAGGGGGTGGGATCAGAAACTATTGTTAGGGTGGGAAATGGTTGGGAATATTGTCATTTATTTACTCTTTTGTACATTTAACTATTAAATGGTTTGCATTCGCTTTGCTACAGCTCTGCCTGCAGTCGTTCATGCAGCACCAAAGCCCCCCCAGGCCTCCGTGCCCACCTCTGGGGATGTTGGGGTGGCCGCAGGGAGCCAAGAGCTGCAGCTCCTCCACACTGAACATCTCTAGCACAATCGCTGCTGTCATCATCTCTGCTGCCTTGTTTTGTTCCTGGGGAAGTAGTCGGTCACATACTGAGCAATGGGGGTGTTGAACTGGGGGCACTGGGCAGTACTGGTGGCACTGGGAGGTCCACTGCGGGGCACTGGGAGGCTAGTGAGGGCCGCACACAGCACTGGGGTGGCTCCAGGCAGCACTGGGGGGCACTGAGTTTGCACAAGGAGAGTCCAGACAACGCCGAGAGGCAATGGGACCTTCCTGGGGAACTGCAAAGAGCACCAGGCGGCACCGGAGAGCTTTGGACGGCACTTGTGGGGTTGGAGGGGGCTCAAACAGAACCCAGGTGGCACATTTTAACTAACCTCACTGATTTCCTCCAACATCTCACCCAAGGCATTCAACAAGCCCATTTTTCCATCGGGGGAGACTTTCTCCTTGGGGCTGACCTTCTCCCCCCACGCCCCCTCCCCGTGCTGCCTGTCTCTCCCCTGGGCGCTACGTTCCACGCATTCCCACCCTGATGCTCTCACTCAGTGACACGTTTGTCACCCACACGCTCACCATGGGTCCTGAGGAGGGGTGGCGGGTGTCCAGTGAAAGCAACCCCAGTGACAGCTCTGGCCCTGAGCCCTAGAAGACACAGATCCTGGAAAACCACCCTCAGTGCTGCTTCACCTCATCACCTTGGCACTCCATTTGGGGGCTCTGAGGAAGCTAACTGCTTCCCCTGATGTTTCAAGCTGGTGCTACCCATGCCTGCTGATGATGCTTCACGCTCTGGCACAGCCGCCTGTAAAGCTTAAATCTGCTCTGCACCCTCGCTTAAAGTCACATCTTTTGCAACCAGTTCCAGTACTCTCAGAAGTAGAAAACCAAAGGGACGTTCCAGTGGAACAGCACTAGCTCAAACACCTTCCCTCGCTGCTGCTCCCAGGACCCCCAGCACTCCTTTTGCCCCGCCTGCACAACGCTTCTTTCTCTGTCCGTGCGCTCCTGGCAACAGAAATTCCACCAACAGCCCTCAACAAAACTGCTCTCTTCCAAACACTCAGGGCATCTAACGAGCCCACGCGGCGGCTGCCAGAAGAGCAGCTTCTGGGAGAGACGGGGACAGTGAAGGCAGTAAAGAAGAAAAGGGAAAAAAAAAGAGTCATTAAACAGCAACAAAACCTGAGAACATCCCCTCAGTTGGCTAGAGACTGCTCTGCAAGCACACACCTGCCTGCCACTGCTAACCAAGCAACCACCTCCCGGCCTTCGCTTCACAAGCAATCACCTGCCTGCCTGCCACTGCTTTGCAAGAACCCATCTGCCTGCCACTGCTTTGCAAGAACCCATCTGCCTGCCTTTGCTAAGCAAGCACACGTCTCCCTGCCTTTGCTTCACAGCCATGCATCTGCCTGCCTTTTCGAAGCAAGCATGCATCCATCTACCTGCCGTTCCATCATACGCACCTGCCTGCCTTTGCTATGCAAGCATGCACCTGCGTGCCTTTCCTAAGCAAGCAAGCACACCCATACCTGCCTTTGCCTCACAAGCACCTGCCCGCCTTCGCTTTCGATGCATGCACATGCTTCCCTTTGCTCTGCAAGCACACACCGGCCTTTGCTTTGCACACACCTGCCTGCCTTTGCTTCTCAAGCACCTTCCATTCCAGGGCCTACAAAGACGTCTGTTCTCTCTTCATTACCAATGCCTCTGAGCACGCTGAAAACCAGGAGGAAGAGGCCATGATAGAAAGTCAGAGAGATTCCTGGAGCACAAGGGACCGTTTCACAGGAACAAGCTTCCCGCCGTCTACGGCGTCTACAATGTTCCACTCCTGTCAGCCAAGTCAGGGCTGCCCCACACACATAAGTCACTTTCATTGTTAACGCTCTCTCATTGCTAACTAACATCGTTAACTAGCAATAGGACTGGAGGGAATGGCCTCAATTTGTGCCAGGGCAGACTCAAGCTGGATGGTAGGTAATAGTGCATTTCCAAAAGTGTGGTCGGGCACTGCAAAGGGCTACCCTTTTTTGATTAGGGTCAAGGCTTTCCCAGTTGCATTAACAGTAAACGGTTATGTGCTCCCCTTTTGGTGAAGGTTACATATTACCTGTTTGCTTTAGAGTGAAGATTTCAGGTTTAAGCGTTTGAGTTAGTGATATGAGTTACACAACAGAGTAAGTGGTAGGCATAAGAGGGGACAGTTAACTTGCTCGTTACGGGTTACATTTTCCTAGCAGGCTTAAAGAAAACCCATTAAGCACGAGGGCAAAGTGTTAACAATATTAGACATGATTACACGTTAAACCTCTCCTCTTTAGGTTCGGGGTTAAAAGCTTCACATAGGGGATAGTGTTAAGACCAAAGGGCTCAACATTTGGTTAAGAGGCAAGCCGTCCTCTTGGGAAAAAGGAAAAAAAAACAAAGGGCATACGCTTAGGACAGAAAAAGTATTTCAAAGAACAGGAACAGAGGGGGAATGAAAATCAACAAAACTGAAAAGAAACCAATGCACTGCAATGCAGAAGAAGCAGGACACCAAGGCAGAAACAACAGAAAAACAACCAGGAAAACAAACAGAGCAAACCAACATCAACCCATCCAGAAGCAGCAGCAGCAACACAAAAAAGCAAAGGAAATGAATACACGGTCATGGCAAAGCAGAGATGACGACCGAGCCTGCAGGAGGCCAAAATCTTCCCATCCGTGCCTGGGAGGAGGAAGGGGTAGCTGCTGGGCATGCTGCTACCTCCACCGGAGATGAGCCTTCAGGGTCGCCAGCCCAGAAGGAGTCTGCGGCTGCCGGGTAGAACAAAGCATCTCTCTGCAGGAAGGCAAAGCACCTGCGCTCATGCCAAGGACGAGGTAAGGGTAGCTACCGGGCATGGATCTAGCCAGACAGCAGAGGAAAAACAGCCAGTCCACCACAAGGGAGGAGGCAAGGATGCCCACGAGGCGTGGACCCACCTGGGAAACCGAGAAGGAGCTGCAAATGCATCAAGCACAGCAGGAAAGCCTAGAGGGCAGGCTGGAGTTCCAGAAGCCTGGCAAGGAAAAAACACAACAAACAAGGGAGAAAGAGAGCATCAGGTAAGTGAAGGCAAGGGAAGAGGAAGGGCGTGGGCATGGGAACAAAGATGGCAAAGCAAGGCAAGGCAAAGAATGAAAAGCAAAAGGAGAAACTCAAAGCAAAGCCAAGAAACACACTCTGAAAAGTAAAGGAATGCTTTCAGCAAAAAACAACGTCATGCAAAGAAAGGAGCAGGAAAGACAACTAACAAATATGAAACAAAGACAATGGAAAGCACAGCAAAAAGGCTCACAGCAGAAAAAGCAAAAGACAAAACACAACAAAGAAGGAAAACAAACCAAAGCAAAACAAGGTTGAGAAATACAAGAGGAAAGCAAATGAATTTAATATACTATCATGGCAAAGCAAAGGATCCAAACAATGGAAACAGATAAAAACGCTGACCAGTGCTTAGCAATGGAAAGAAAGAATGAAAACTGAAAAGCAATGCAAGGCCACGATACGAACAAAAAACCACAGAGCAAAACCAAAGCCAAGCAAAACCAGGAAAAATAAAAGAAAGACGAAGGACTGGGAAGCCAAGGAAAGCAAAGCTAAATCCCTTGAAACCCTCACAAACACAGGGGAATACGCTTAGGACAGAAAAAGTTTTTCAAAGAACAGAAACAGAGGGGGAATGAAAATCAACAAAACTGAAAAGAAACCAATGCACTGCAATGCAGAAGAAGCAGGACACCAAGGCAGAAACAACAGAAAAACAACCAGGAAAACAAACAGAGCAAACCAACATCAACCCATCCAGAAGCAGCAGCAGCAACACAAAAAAGCAAAGGAAATGAATACACGGTCATGGCAAAGCAGAGATGACGACCGAGCCTGCAGGAGGCCAAAATCTTCCCATCCGTGCCTGGGAGGAGGAAGGGGTAGCTGCTGGGCATGCTGCTACCTCCACCAGAGATGAGCCTTCAGGGTCGCCAGCCCAGAAGGAGTCTGCGGCTGCCGGGTAGAACAAAGCATCTCTCTGCAGGAAGGCAAAACTCTTGCTTTACTTAGTGGTAAAATAGTAGAAATGCAATAATACAACTATCTTTTAGCCTAACTGTAAATCCCAGGGTTTTCGACCTGAATCAACATGCATGGAGAACAGTCCCATGAAAGAACAAACAGAAACCTGAACAGAAAAGCCCTGCATCCAATCCACATGCCTGTTGTGTATCTCTATCTCTCATTTGGTTCATGTTTCAGACTCTGTTTTCTTCCCCTGCATTTCAGCAATTCTGTTCGTCAGTGGAAGGGCACTTGTATCATACTCATACTTTAAGAAAGTAGTATATTATGAGCAGCTCTTTGGAGATGCTTAGTTCAGACAACCATGATCTTATTGGAAACAGGCACCTAAGGTTTGCAAAGAGAAACACGTCTCCAGTACATGCCAGGGACAGGATTATCATAGTGCTGAAACATTATTTCAGATGATCCTTTATCAGTAAAGGATAGAATTTGGGGGCATATTCACAAAGTCTGCACAAGCTGAAGCTAATTAACATATTCTGCTTTCTCATCATTCAGTTGGAGAAGACAGGCACATTCAAACATCAGTCTGTAGGAGTTGAACTAATACACAGTGCAAAACACTTGGATTCTTCAGAGGGAAACGTTGTCTTCAGCTGCCTCAGTTAAATCTATTCAAAATTATCTTGCAAAATTATCTTCTTAGTTCCTTACCACTCTTTCCTTCCCCACACTTCAAAACTACAAGCAGCTAGAACAACGTTCTCTGTAGAAATCCAGGACAGAAGAGTCCTGGTGGATCAGTATCAAGCCCATCTCACAGGAGGCCAACGCCCACTATTTCCTGTCTCATCAACACAGATCTTTGGCAGCATTCAATTGTCTTCCCTGTCATCAAAACCGGTATCATTTCAAAGCAAGTGAATCCAGCCTGTAAAAGCACATTTAGCCTCCTACAGCAATGCAGTGGTTTTGGGGATTGAGTTTGAGAACACATCTTTAGGCAAACACACCAATTTCCATGTGTCTGAATGTGCAGCCACCCTGACGCAGTGATCCTCCTTCCACAGCTGCAGACCCTTTCATTCCACACAGTGGAAGAATGTCTTCACAGGGGCAGAAGAAACAGCTGTCTCCCTGCAACAAGAAGGAAACAAAAAAGACAAATAAAGGAGCACAGCCCCATGTCCAAGACTGTGTAAACTCCATGTATTCCAGTGATCAAAAGTAATCTGCAATATCAGCCTTCACCCTGGCATCACAGGCCCTTGTTGGCCTATGACAGCAGTCTTGGTACATGATACCTGTGAGTGGGTAACACAACAATAGAGGTGAAGCCTGAGCCAGCAGTTTTCCTTACTGTCTCACTTATCTGCCTGAAAAACAGATAACCTCATTGCACCTATTGCAAAAAGACATTTAGACACAAACTTCCATTCACTTTGACTGTGTTTGCAAGGATCTTATGAAGGAAAAAAATGGTTTCTTCTACAGTTAGCCAGAATAGGGGCTTCTTTGTGCAGACACTACCCCTGGCATCCTTCTGCTGTGCTTACGTAGCACCTGGAGCAAGCAGGTACTGTACAGCTTGTGAGAAAACATGTCAGTAGGAGCAGTACACTCATAATGCAGCAACAAAGACCGGAGCACTGTGAGACAGGTAGCAGAGTGCTTTTGTTAGTGGTCAATGTTAACCCCATCCAGTCAGTGCTGAGCAGAATGGGGACAAAGGGTAGACTCCACAAACTGAAGATAATGTTTCCTCCTGGCTCGGCTATAAACATTTCTTTAGGCTTTTTTTTTTTTTTTTCCTGTTCCTTGGTTTTGGTAAGATGCTAATAATTTATGCAAACTCCCCCATACACTACCAATCTCCATCCAAGGATGATATAAAGACTGTGATAAGCCCTTCTTCTAGACATACAATTTTAGAAACAAAATCTGTTAGAGATTTTGTGATGCAGATAGATATGGGCAATAAAAGCAGAGGCAGAGAAAAAAAGAGCTGGCTTGCATGGCAGCAGGTAAACAATGTACCCAGGAAAAACACTTGTCTGTAACACTCACACCTGTATCTCATCCCACATAAAACCCAGAACATTACAACTTTAAAAGTCTAACTCATCTATACTGTGTTGAGCCTCTAAGCTGTCTTTGCTTCTCTGCTTCTGTAATCTAAGCTCACTTTGTCTTTCTACTCAACAGGCAAACCTCATCATAAGAAGACAATATGCAAACTATGGGTGGAGTATGTATGTAGCCAAATTATTAAAAGAATTTTTTACTATGAGACAACAAACATATGTGAGGCAATGTTGTCTGAACTGAAAACACAGTGACTTTAACATACATACCAAAACACTAGAAATCAAGTTTTACCATATTTGAGAATTTCTGGTTATGTAGGTTATGTAGGAATTAACTTAAGCTGCGTAGGAAAATCTGGGATGCCACATGAACCAGCCAGACCTCCAACCCCATCCCCTTTGCATTACGCACAGGAAAAGGAAAAGGTTACCACTTATTTCACTTAAAGAAAAGCAAGAAAATCCTCAATTACTGAAAATCACCACGCTTGATCTTACAAATCAGGATGTAACATAGTAACTCTTCTCTCCAGCAACCAAAAAAGATAAATAGCAGAGGAATAATTGATTCAGAGGTCTGGAAGAGAAATACTGACATACTAAGAGTATGAAACAAATCCAGTCTAGTTCAGACATAGCTGAAAGCTGTTGTCAGCCAAAGCCTCAGCAGTTACCAACATGTAAACAAAGCTATGTTTAATGTGTTAATTTTTTAACTTGAACACAATGCCTGGCATTAAAAAAAAAAAAAATCATAAGTTGTTCTTGTTTGAATCAAAAAATGGGAGAAAATCACTCGGAAGCAAAACATTCACGACTTCTAAAATCACTGCCTTATGAAAGTAAGTACAAAAGCCTATCTGCTAACCAGCAACCGGCCCAGCAAAAACTACTGAAATTATCCATCAACAATGAAGAGGCAACAATACAAGGAAAAGTACATCAGCTGAATTATTCACGCTTTAGAATACCAAAAGGTTAGATCTGAACTACCTGAGCCCCCAGGGTCAGCCTTTCTCAAGCTACACGATCATCTACTGCAGCTGGGACTTATTCTCTGTGTTCCTAAGCCTACTTCTTCAGTAGATTGGAAAGACTGGTTGTATCAGCTATAAAATACCAAGAGTTCAGGGTTCTGTGTTACATGGAGTGAAACTTCATCTTAGCAAAGACGATTCTATTTTTGAAACAACCCACTGTTTCCTGTGGATAGTAAAAATAAAATGAAATCCAATGACAGCTTGTACTCTTAGCCTGTACTCTCAAATGTAGTGACAGAGTGCTCTAGAGTGGAGGTAAGAATGACATGAGTCCTACAGCAGTTAAAAACATTTTAAAGATAACAACATTCCTCTGAGGCAGTAACAGCAAGTGCAGTACGCTCTCCCCCCACGCCCCTGCTCACACAAGTAACCTGCTGCTGGTTGTGGTCCTGCTTGGCAGGAAGCTGCCCTACACCCACCCCAAGCAGCCTCACCAGCACAGGGCAGCCTAAGCCCAGCACCAGGCAGGGCACCCTGCATGGCATCTGCCAGGCTGTGGCTGGCTCAGCTCCCATCCCGCTATGCCTGCAGTCCCGCTAACCCCATGCTACAGCAGGTGCTGTGTCATCACAAGACAGAGTGGCGACAGAGGCATATTCTCTATGGGTTCTGCCCTATAAATGCCATCACACAACCTGGCACTCTGAAGTTTACATGGATTAACACCTTGTGAGCCCCTCTCTTCAAGGAGCTAATTCTACAAGTCTGAATCCCACAAAGGCTGTGGGGCGATGACAATTGGCACTGTGGCAGATACCCTATCCTAAGCAAGATTGTGCTCCTAAGACACTCAAATTAGTGTGGCAGAACCCTACCTTATTTTCAGTTTAATCTCTGTATCAATCTCACGTGGATCAAAATAACAGATTCAGCACCTGCAATGAGTCTAGATTGAGCAAAGCTTTCAACAGAGGGAGCAAAGAAATCAAGACAAGATGATGCAATGTGATGGAGTCAAAGCAGCTGGCCAACCAAACACAATGTGCACGCATTTCCAAGCTGAGTGTGTACCTGGAGTTGGGATTGTATCATTCACTACCAAAAGAATTCCTGAGTACCCTCATAAAGAAAGCTATATGCTAACATTACTGGAGTCAGTTTTCATAAGTTAGTCCTCTTTAAAATTCCTAGATGCTTGTTTGCTTAATATGCACCATTTACTTCTCCGAAGTTGCATTTCCTTTTGTCTTTCCATTTGAAGGGCTTTGAAAAACTCTTTGAAATAGAAATTCCATGATTACTGTAATACACTTGGGTAGGTATTTGGACTTTCATCCAAAGACATTCAGTGCATTTTACTAAAATAAAGAATACTCAAAAACTTACTCCAATAAATTCCCATTGATTTTTATACCACTGGTTTTGGATGTTACAAGCAGGAGGTAGCAAAACACAGCTATTCAGCAATCCCAGCAAGTCAGATGGGCTCTAGGGAGACAAGAAGGGCAATAAGGTGACAAAATTGAAGGGATAGGCTACTTGGGGAGATTACAAAGAAGTTGCTAAGGTATGCAGGGAGGAAGTTAGGACGGCAAAAGTCCAACTTGAACTCAGACTGGCCACCGCAGTAAGAGAGTAAAAAATCCTCTTATAAATATATCAATGGTAAGAGAAGGACCAAGGAGAATTTCCATCCTTTACTTGATGCAGCGGGGAGTGCAACCACTGAGGATAAGCAGAAGGCTGAGGTCCTCAATGCCTTCTTTACACCTGCCTTTAAAAGGCAGATCAGTTATCATCAGGGCACTTTGTGTCCCAATCTGTAAGTCTGGGATGCTACGCAGAATACACCCCTGGTGATTCAGGTGGAGACAGAGAGCTCCTCCTCCATCTGGACTGTCACAAGCCCAAGGGACCGGGCTGAAAGGCAGGTCATACTTGTCAAACCTCATCTCCTTCTATGACTGGGTGATCAGCCTGGTAGATGAGGGAAGGGCTATTTATTGATGTAGTCTGCCTAGACTTCAGCAAAGCCTTTTCCATGGTCTCCCACAGTATTCTCCTGGGGAAACTGGCTGCCCATGGCCTGGACAGGTATAGCCTTCTTTGGCTAAGGAACTGCTAGAGGGCTGCACCCAACGGGTAGTGGTTAATGGAGCTAAGTCCAGCTGGCAACCCCAGGGGTCGGTACTGGGGCCCATCTTGTTTGATATCTTTACTGATGACCTAGATGAAGGTATTGAGTGTACTCTCAGTATGTTTGCAGATGACTCCAAGTTGGGAGGTGGTGCTGACCTGCCTGAAGGCAGAGAGGCACTTCAGAGGGATCTAGATAAGCTGGATCGCTGGGCTGAGGTTCAACAAGGCCAAGTGCCAGGTCCTGCACTTTGGCCACAACAACCCCATGCAGTGCTATAGGCTTGGGGATGAGTGGCTGGATGACTGCAAGGAGGAAAGGGACCTGGGGGTGTTGGTTGATGCTTGGCTGAACATGAGCCGACAGTGTGCCCAGGTGGCCAAGAGGGACAATGGCATCCTGGCCTGCATCAGAAATAGTGTGGCCAGCAGTAGCAGGGAGGGAATCATCCCCCTGTACTCAGCTCTGGCCACACCTCAAGCACTGTGTCCAGTTTTGGGCTCTTCACTACAAAAAAGGCACTGAGGCCTCAATGTCCAGAGAAGGGCAACAGAACTGATGAGGGGTCTGGAGCACAAATCTTATGAGGAGTGGCTCAGGGAGCTGGGATTGTTTAGTCCGGAGAAGAGACGGCTCAGAGGAGACCTTACTGCACTCTACAATTTCCTGAAGGGAGGTTGTGATGATGAGGAGGGGTTTGGCCTCTTCTCCCAGGTAACAAACAGGACCCAAGGAAACAGCCATAAGTTGTACCGGAGGAGGTTTAGGTTAGACCTCTCTGAGGTTTTTCTCTCAGAGTGGTCAGGCACTGGAATGGCTGCCCAAGGAGGTGGTAGAGTCGCCGTCCCTGGCAGTGTTCAAGGGGCATCTGCATGAGGAGCTACAAGATGAGATTTAGTGCTTGTGGTGGCAATGGTGATGGGAGGATGGTTGGACTAGATGATCTTGTAGGTCGTTTCCAATCTTGCGATACTATGATTCTATGAAATATCAATGCAAACAGTAATAAACTCCTTCCTTCTTCACAGATCTTAACAACTTGGTTTCCACTTCCTCTCAATACTCTCTCTTCATCCAGACGCCAGCAAGTCCTCTCGGATGCTGTCAACGGTTTATGGGCTGGTTCAGCCTGGTTCTGTGACTAGCGGGGCGGAGGGATCCACAGATCTGCACCTTTGGAAAAGGGAAACAGGGGACCCAAAATAATTGAAAACAGCAGCAACGATCTCAGGAGAAACAAACTAATTTACTAAATACAGTATCAGCAAAATATAATGAGAGAGAGGGAGTGTGTGTGAAAGGTGGATTGGTCTCACCACAACGCTGAGGTGAGAAGTGCAGTCCAGTTGAGCTGATGAAGAAAAGCAGACAGAAGAGCAGACAGAGAAGTGCAGGCGAAGAAGAGAACATCAAGTGACCTTGCCGGGAGTTACATCTCCTTACTGACCGCAAAGCCCCCTGGGGAATGTAGTTGTTGTTCTCCTCCAGACAGGCACCCGGAACTTGAGCATCCACAGTCAAACCTCCAGTGCATTACATGATGTTATGATGTGGAATACTGATAACCAAAAATCATAAAACCATGACAGATGCTTTCAACTGCTCAGCAAAATTAAAAAAAAAAAAAAAATCAGAGAAACTGTTCTCTACTCTGGGAGCGTTCCAAAGCTTTCTGACCCAGAGTAAAACTAGGAAAAAAAAATGTGAGGTACCCAATTGTTAGAACTACCTTTTTTTTTTTTTTTTTTTTTTTATGTGCACATTACATATTTTCACATTTATCAAGATTTCTTGGAGATCCTAGAGAAAAAAAACAAAGGACGTTCTTCCTCCTTTCTCCTATCACTTCACTACTACTTTGTGCTCCTCCATGACTGTGACACTACTAGCATATTCATTATTGCTTCTATTTATAAAATAAGAAACATATATATTTTTTCCATGCAATTCCTTTGGAAATTAGTAAAGGACAAACCTCAAGCTTTTGAGAGGTCTGAACTGGTCATGAAAAGCATCCAGAAGCTCAGAGGCTTATCCAAAGCTAATCTGAAAATTTCCAAATGTCTTTGCTCTAGAGAGAGGCACAGAAACCCGTTGGATCAGGACTCCCATCACTAACTGGGCTCACCTCTCTCACTCTGCTCCCTCACCAAACATCCAGGACTGGTTTTTACCATGTCCTTGCTGAAGAGCACACAAGATACGCAAGCACACCGTTCTCCCTAGGAAAAACATGGCTCCTAGGCATCTACACTGCAAACCTATAAAGAGATGTTTAAATCTTATAGGAATCAGAACAACTTAAAACGTATGCCTGAGGCCCATGTTTAGCAGTAACGGCTTGCTGAATTTGGGCTCACAATATGATTCCAACTTGTCACCTTCCTGCTTTCCAACTGCCTTCACTGTGCTTTGAAGCTAAGATCCAATGCCTTAATGCCCTTATGTAACAGCATCTACTTCATCAAACACAGAGGAAGGAGCGTCTCAGTAACATACATCACACACCAGCCAGGCTGGTAAAGATAGGTAACTCTTCTGTGACAGCTTCATTGGAACGTTATTGTATTAGCCTTGGTATCACCCGGAACTCATTCCATTCACTGCTTTGAGGGGTCAGAGCCTAAACTCTACTAAAAGACCACATATCATCATGAAATCAGGTACACCTGATACAACCACACCACTAAGGCTCCTTTGCTAAACTTCAGTGGTTCCCAATGCTTGCTTAAAAAAATAAAATCCAGCGAGAATATCAAGCGCCAACACTTTCCTCAGTATCCCAACATCCCTGCCTTGTCCATCTCTGGCCAGCAGGACTAAATTCAAAGCAGCGCAAACCACAATTCCACACAGGTAGCCTGAAGCTATGTTTAATCTTGCAGATCAGAGCTCAATAAACATTGGCTTGGCACAAGTCACTCACACAGAACAGTGGCTCTGCTATCACCAGTACATGCTATACATCAAGAAGGAACGTGCTGAGGAAAATGAACACAGCAGCATACAACATAGAGTTCCTCATGACTGTCAGCACTGAAAGCAAAGCAGGCTGAAGAAAAAACCTCAGGTAAATCCATAGAGGACAGCAAAGCAAGGAGGACGAAGGACATGGACTGATCCTGAACCAAACACATTAGACAACAAGAGCCTTGAGAGGACTAGTTGGTTACACAGATAAACAATACGCACACCTGAAATGGTGATTTCTTCTGAAGACTCTAGGGTGTTCCTCATCAAGAAAAAAGATAATACATTAAAAAAAAATCAGGATGGATATAATTTGAAAATTCTTTTCAACTGACCTGGCATCCCAGGACAAACTGAAGACTAGACAGGACACCAGTGCAGAGAAAGAGAACTAACAGCATAGGGGGGTGCCACAGAGAAACTGGAAAGTGACCAAATCTTTGCTCAGATAGAAACTGCTGTGTAAGGCAGAAAGCTGATGGTGATACCTTCTGCCAATGAGGAGCACAGTGGGAGGATGAGGATGGATGATATCTGCAGCACAGACATTCACAACGTGGCATAGCCTAACACAGAGCTACAATTCCAAAGTGATTATAAGGTTTTATTTAACAATGCTGTTGTGTGGGACGATTCAACTGCTTCAAGCTCAAACAAGCTGCAAGTGACTGATTAATCAATAAATTTCAGCAACCTCAAAACCTGATTGTCTTGGAAAAAATAAACAGAACACACCATCTCAAATAACATATAATCAATCTAGAGAATTTAATCCAGCAGGCAGTCCTGTGACCAAATTTTGTGCTGGCAGCAAACTCTTCTTATGACCATTAGGAACATTCCCAGTTACAGAGCTACCACAACTTGGGCAGAAAATATACAGACCCACCTGGGAGGATAGAAAATAAAGAAGCAATTTACCCTCCCCTTATCCAACTCCTCTCTCACATTTAGAAGTGAAACTACAACTTTAAATGCCAGGAAAAAATGAGGGAAAAAAAAAAAATCATCTGGTATTTTCCAGGCAAACACCAAGATCATAGAATCACAGAATGTCCCAAGTTGTACGGCATCCACAAGGATCATCAAGTCCAACCTCGTGCTCCAGGAAGGACCACCCAAACACAAATGGTCTTTAAGCTGCAGCAGCTCAGGACCAGGCCCACAGCCCTGGGGAGCCTGCTCCACAACCACTGGTATCAGATGCAGCAAGCACAGGGAGCAGGCAGGTAGGCACAGCAAAGCAGCAAGCAAAGACCAATCTCTGAGAGGGGGCCTGCTTACAGAAGTAAACCTGGGGCCTACCTACAGAAAGCCCACACCTTTCACTTCCAATAAAGCTCCACCATTTTGACAGCCAAAACAGAAACCAGCATTTCACTTCTCATGAGTCTTCCCTGAACTCCCAAATAAATGGTTACTTGAGATGCCCTATTGCACTGCAACTGCTCATAATTAACAATCAAAATTATATCTTTCATGACATAAGATGCTCAATTCTGCTTGATGGTAATGACAGTCTTTTCAACTGGCCTGGCATCCTGGGGCAAACTGACAATTAGACAGGATACCAACATAGAAAAAGAGAACTAACGGCATAAGGGGGCGCTACAGAGGAACTGGAAAGTGACCAAACCTCTGCTCAGGTAGAAACTGCTGAGTGAGGTAGAAAGCTGATGTGTCCTTTCATGTTCACAGCTTCTGCATAAGCTGTAATGATTCAGCATATTTAGCTTTCTTATCATTCAGTTGGAGAGGGCAGATGCTCTCACACATCAACCAGCAAGCACTTGGAGGAGCCAGCCCTCTCGTTTTTTTCAGTGACAGACATCACTACTGCTGGCTCTGACACCTTACCATGAGATGCTTCAGTTTACTAACGTGGACTTCAGCAGCTACTCCTAAATTGACCTTCATTCATACAGTGACACCATCAACTTCTAGCACAAGCTGACCTGCAACACAGAGAAAAGAAAATGGGATGGCAACAAACACAGAGATAACAGAATCACAGAACGGCCAGGGTTGGAAAGGACCTCAAGGATCATGGAGCTCCAAGCCCCCTGCCACATACAGAGCCACCAACCTCCACATTTATTACTAGACCAGGTTGCCAAGGGCCCTATCCAACCTGACCTTCAACACCTCCAGGGATGGACGGCCATCCACAACCTCTCTGGGCAGCTGTTCCAGCACCTCACTGCTCTCTCTGTAAAGAACTTCCCCCTGACATCCAACCTGAATCTTCTCTCCGTCAACTTCAAACCATTTCCCCTTGTGCTGCTGTTATCTACCCTTTCAAAGAGTTGATTCCCCTCCTGTTTGTAGGCTCCCTTTAGGTACTGAAAGGCTGCAATGAGCTCACCCCGCAGCCTTCTTTTCTCCAGGCTGAACAAGCCCAACTCCCTCAGCCTGTCTTTGTAGGGGAGCTGCTCCAGACCCTTATCGTCTCCATAACGTGTTAATATTCTTTAACAAAAAAAGCAACGACAATACAGAAGGGCAGCTGCAGCAACGTATCAGTACATAAAGAAATGTACATAAAGAAGCCCGGCCCGGCCGCGGCGCCCCCCCAACCCCCCGGAGCCGCCCGGCCGCGGCAGCCCCCCCCCCCGGAGCGGCGCAGCACGGCCCGGCCGTGTGTGACAGAACACACACACAAAAAAAAAACCAAATAAGAAAGAAAGCCATAACATAAGTAACGGCAGAAACACCAGTGGAATGGGAGTATATTACAAAGGTAAGAAAAGGACTGCTCACCATCTCCAAGGATTTACACCCACAGAACTGACTCCAGAGTGGAGAAACTTCCAGAAAGAAACCCTTCCCCCGTGGCAATCAGCCCTTAAACGAGCTCTGAGAGGGGCAGCCAGGCTCCACCCCTTCCAGCCACGGAGCTGCATTGCGTTCACATGTGCTCCCAGGGCTGACCGGGTCCTTTCCTCAGGTGCTCAATCAGTGGTTCAGGCTGGGATTCAACACTTCTTATACAGCATAGCAAAGCAAAGCAGTAGATGAAAGAAAAACAACAAAAGAAAACTAGCAGGATTCTAGATGAAATAACACAGAAAACCTGAGGAAGCAAGGCAGAAGGCTAGGTTATGGCTGTGTGTCTGTCTGAACAGCTGCTCGGTGCACCCATCACAGACAGCTACATAGAACTGGGCTCCAGAAGCACTGACAGCTCCTGTCAGCTTCAGTATTAAAGCAATCTGATAAACTTCCAATTCCATATTTCAAGTACTTCAAAGAAAAAAGCATTAAAGCTGGCAAACATATGATGGCTTCAGTTAACAAACACGAAGTTAAATGGCACTTAAGGAAATAAGCATCCTTAAATTACTGCACCTCTTTTAGTTTATCCAGAGAGGCTTCTAGCTCCTTTAGAGCTTTGCTTCTAGCTCCTTTAGAGCTTCTTCTCATTCCCGGAGCTGGAAAAATCAAGGAAAAAATGTTGAAAAGGCTCCAAAACCCGTCCAATTTTCACCTAATCCCAATTTTGCCCTGCAGATGGGGTATTGTTTTTATTTACGGTGTTACACAACAGGTGACTAAAGTAACTGATGTAGCTTTGAAGTAATATCATTCCATAAAATATACTGTTTTTCTTTGAAATCTCTCTCTGAAATGAATTAATTCATACATACATTGTAGGAGGAATTTTACTAGCTGTGGGAATGGAATGTTGTATTCTGTAACTTATCCTTAGAAATAAGAAGAAGTAAAATTAGAAGTAAAATATTATGTATGTTAGCAGCACGTTTTAGAAACATTTTTTACTGAATTATGTGATTAATTCTTTCTTGCAAAACTGGAATAGTTAAATGTTCTAAACAATGAGACTGAGAGCGTGTTAGAGATTAGAAAACATATTGTAGAGTTGTTTTGTTAGGATAAGAAACTCCCAGCAAGAGAAAAGCAGATTTAGCAAACACCAAAGAAGCCAGGGCCTCTACACAAGGCCGGACTGTCTCACTCTGTGAGAAGTTGGGATGTGACAGGCAGGCATCAAGATACTCCCCTGTCTTTCTCTCAAGCTTATCTTTGTAGAAAGAAGGACAAGCAGATATCTGCAGAATAATGATCAGGTGTGAAATAATTAACTACAGATTCACACTCATGCAGCAGAAATTTATGTTTGTTTAGTATTTCCAATGTTTAGTGAAGCATCAAGAAGATTGCGAACCTGAAGACCTCAGCCAATAAGGAACTAGGGAGAAGGAGATAAGCCAGGGAATAGGGAATTAAAGATGTAACTCTGTTTTCTATGTGCTCTCCTGCTTGCAGGAGGCCTGCCATTGCAATTGCAAATAAAACCTGCTTTATCAGAGATTCTGTCCTAGAAAATTATTTGGATATTTCCTATATTAGCCGAAGTCAATTGTAGGTTTGGATACAGCTGTAACTCCTTATTCTCCCTGAGAAACATAAGATCTGTGCCTCACTTCCAGCGTTAGGAAAGACTATCAATGAATAGACAGATGTTATAATTAAGAAATATCCAGGAAAGTTAGGCTAAGATCATTACTACAAGAGGATAATAAATGGAAAATGCTTACCAATGTTGTAGGCTCACACTATTTTCCACAAGGAGCAATCTCCAGGAAGAGATCCTTCCTCAGTGGCAGTCAGCACTTAAATGGGATCTAGGAGAGGTGCAGACAGACTCCACCCCTTCCAGTAGTACAGGTGAATTACCTTCACCTGTGCTCCCGTGGCTGACACATTGCTTGTCTCAGGTGGTCAATCAGAGGTTCAGGCCATGATTCAGCAGTTCCCATACACTTCATGATACCCAGAACATCTTAAAGTAAGGTAGAACTTTTCAAATAGCACCATTTAAGAGTGGCACAGGAACTGCACATTTGTAAGGCTTGGTTTTCTGTTGCTATCAGAAGTTCCATGCAATGGTGAACATTTCAGTCTTGCCATTGTCTCTACTACTAGCTTCTTGTGATGTTTACTTCTATTTCTGATAGCTCAGCATGAGTGTCTGCGAGCTGAAAGGGACAGTCTCAGGGGGACAGTAGAAAATGAGCAAGAGAGTCTCCAAACTGAAATGGAGAGTTTCCAGGAGACACTCTGAGCAGAGAGGGAGAATCTCCAATCTGAGAGAGATGCCCTCCGGTCTGAGAGGGATATTCTCAAGTCTGAACAGAATGCCCTCTGAATCGAGAGAGACTCCCTGCAATCTCAGAGAGAGAATCTCCAGGTTGAGAAAGAGAGTCTCCTAGCCAGGAGAGAGAATCTCAAAACCTGGCAAGAGTGTCTCCACACTGAGAAAGAAAGTCTCCAAGCCGAAGGGGAAGATCTCCAAGCTGAGAGAAGGAGTCTCCAATCTCAATGAGATGCCCTCCGAATCAAAAGAGACTCCCTGCAATCCAAACTCAACACCCTCCCGTCTGAACGGGACACCATCCAATCCTAACCGAGACACCCTCCAATCTGAACTAAATGCTCTCATAATTAAACAAGACAGACTCCGAGCCGAGCTGGAGGGTGAGAGCATTGGAACTGACCAACCTGATCAACCACAGGAGGCACCACAATTGATGTCAGTTGCCCCTGTGAGAGGACGGAAAACAAGATGAATCTCAACTGAGTTAGAAGAGAAGAAAGAGGAGCAAAGAGGTCCAGAGGAGTGGCTCTGAGATCCAGGGGAAGCACCCCTGAGTCCAGGGGAGGGGCCCTCAGTAAGACCACGGTCATCAACGCCTATGAGGGCAACAAGAAGTCCTGAAAGAGTAAGAGGTGAGCAAGATATTGTTACCATTGTTGATCGATCTCTGAAAATGAATGAAATTCGAAGTCCGAGAAATGACTTTTCATGTCACCCAAATGAGCCTATTGCCACCTGGTTACTTCAATGCTGGGACAATGGGGCCAACAGTGTGTGGCTAGATAAGATAGAGAGAAGCTCGCCAACTGGGTGGCATTGCTAGGGAATCAGCCATTGATAGAGGCATTAGTACATGCCAGAACCAGGCCTTCACCCTCTGGAAGAGGATGCTGTTAGCTGTAAAAGAAAGATACCCCTTCAAAGACGATCTGATGCCTGAGAAAAAGAAATGGGCTGATATAGAAAAAGGCGTCCGTTATTTGAGAGAATATGCTGTGGTGGAAATGCTACATAGTCCCGATTTCATTCCTGATGAGCCAGACCAAGAGCATGATCCTGAGAGAGTCAGGTGTACACCAAATGTGGTGTACATTCACAAAGACTGCACCAGAAAGGTATGCCAGTACATTTGCAGCAATGTATGGCAGAGGAGAAAGAAGACCCCTTATAAGTGAACTGATTAATAAACTTCAAGACTTTGAGTTACATTTAAGCCCTCTACAAGTTTGTGTTTCAGCCATTGCAGAAGTAGCTGAAAAGCTGAACAGAATGGAAAGCAAACAAGAAGATATAATAGACAAACTGTCAACTGTGCCTAATGCTGATGGATCCAAGGTGGTAACAGATGCATCGAATGGGAACCAGAATTCCCAAAACAGCCTACTGGAGGGCCTGATCAACTTGGTTTCCTCCCAGCTGGTGTCATCCAATGTCTCTTCTATCAAAAGAAGACGTCCTCCTGCTTGAGCAAGTGACAACAGTAAGACTATGTCACATTTTGCCTTGTGGCATTACCTACATGACCATGGAGAAGATATGAAGAAGTGGCATAAACAGTTCAAGCTATGACTCAACAGCTCCCATTCACAGGGCCATTAAATGACAGATGTGTGTCACTGGGAGTTGTAGGTGTGCAAACAGCACTCTGCATACCCAGCTGTGATTTCAGCCTTCGCTGTCTGGGCTGCTCACACAGATCTCAGCATCTGCTGTGTCAGCACTGAGATCCGTGCTCCCCAGTCTGTTAGAAGAGTCACCAACCAGCACCGAGGACAGCCTGGGATCAAAGTGTGAGGACTATCACAGGTCATCCATCAGCCTCCCTTGGTAGATATTCACGTTATTCATTTCCTTTGCTCTGTGGCTGTATCAGCACTTTAAGAGCACAGCCTGAAGCTGTGATAGAGCGCCTGGGGAGGGGTGCAGCCCTGCAAGCACAGCTGGGGGCAGTTTGGCTGTGGGGTGGAGCAGAACCAGTCTCCACCCCTCCCTGACTCCATTTAAGGGCTGCGAAGCACAGGGGCAGCATCTGAACCTGGGGAGTACTTCCTTTAGAGTGTGGGGTGAGTCTTACTCAATGGGGTGGGTGATCCCTTCCCTATTTTAGGGCTGTGATCTCTCCTTTTTCTAGGGTCTCCTGACTACGTTGGAGGGCTGGCAGCCATCTGTACATGGAAACTGCTTCCTTTAGTGTGTGGGTGAGTGTTGGTCCTTGGAATGGGGTGAGTGGCTCTGTTTTTATTTCAGGGCTGTGATCCCCCCTCTTTGGGGGATCCTAATGTCATTTAAGGGTGGTAGCTGTAAGGACAACATCTGAACCTGGAGACTGCTTCCTTTGGGGTATGGGGTGAGCAATTCCTGCTTTGATTCAGAGTTGTGAGCTCTGCCTTTCTGGGGGAATCTCAAGCTGGATTAGAGCAGCTGTATCTGCTGTGTGTATTGTTACCTCTTCAGTGGTTCTCACCTCATAATCTCCAGTCTGGGGCTCCAAACGTGGTTTGTCTGCTCCTATGTCATCCCACTTCATGGCTGTAATTCATAGTGCCATGTGTTAATTGCACCAATACAGAATTTTTAAGGGCATTCTGTGCATTATTATCATGTATTAAATTACATTCTGCATCTCTTCTGACTTCATTTTGCAACCCGATGGGGTTTAAGGATTGCCTGGGCTCCTCTGATCAGTGGTGTGCGATCTGTGCAGCAGGTAATGAACATCGCAAGCCCCACGTTGGTGCACTGCTTGTATGCAGGTTTGCGATGCGGTCCAACTCCCCCACAGTGACCATCCACAGCTGGATTAGGTTGCTCAGAGCCTGACCCCGTTTCACCTTGAAAGGGATAGCACATTCACCACATCTCTGGCAACCTGTTCCACCACCTCACCACCCTCACTGTGGAAGACATTTCTTGTATATCTAACCTCAATTTTCCCTTCTTCTTTCCTTTAGGCATTGAAAGGCTGTTACCAGGTCACCTTGGCGCCTTCTCTTCTCCAGGCTGAACAGCCCAACTCTCTCTTCTTATAAGAGAAGTGTTCCATCCCTCGGTTCATATTTGCGGCTGTACTCTGGATGTGCTCCCACAGCTCCATGTTTCTCCTGCACTGAGGACTCCACATCCAGATGCAGCACTCGAGGTGAGGCCTCACCAGCGCAGAGCAGAGGGGCGGGGATCGCCTCCCTTCGCCTGCTGACTACGCTGCGCATCTTTGGATGCAGCTCAGGATACAGTTGGCTTTCTGGGCTGGAGAGGCACATTGCTGATTTGTGTCCAGCTCCCACCCATCAGTACCCCCAAGGCCTTATGGGGCAGGACTGCACTCAGTCCTTTCATCCCCCAGCATGTTTTGGTGGTGGGTGTTCCTTCATCCCAGCTGCTGACCCAGCACTTGGATTTATGCCCCTACTCAGCCTGTTGAGGTCCCTCTGGATGGCATCTCATCCCTCTGGTGTGTCGCTGCACCCCACAACTTGATGTCATTAGGGTGCACTTGATCCCACTGTTGATGTCACTGATGAAGGTGCAATTCCAGATGTTTGTAGAAGCTGAGCGTAGAACCCCTTGAGAGCAGCCCTGCAGAGAAGGACTAGGGGATCCTGGTGGATGAGAAGCTGGACATGAGCCAGCAGAGTGTGCTTGCAGCCTGGAAGGCCAACTATATCCTGGGCTGCATTAAAAGAGGGGTGGCCAGCAGGGAGAGGGAGGTGATCGTCCCCCTCTACTCAGCTCTTGTAAGGCCCCATCTGCAGTACTGTGTCCAGGCCTGGAGCCCCAGCACAGAAAGGACGTGGAGCTTTTGCTTTCGGAGCGGGTCCAGAGGAGGGCACTAAGATGATCAGAGGGCTGGAGCACCTTTCTCCTATGAAGAAAGGTTGAGGGAACTGGGATTGTTTCTCTTGGAGAAGAGAAGACTCCGGAGAGACCTCATCACAGCCTTCTAATACTCAAAGGGAATGCATAAGCAGGAGGGGGAATGGCTGTTTACGAGGGTGGATGGTGATAGGACAAGGGGAAATGGTTTTAAACTGAGCCAGGGGTGGCTTAGGTTGGTTATTAGGAGGAAGTTTTTCACGCAGAGGGTGGTGATGCCCTGGAACAAGTGCTTTAGGGTCACTTCCAGAAGGATCTGCTCTGCGATCATTCCCAGCACAGAGGTAAGACTGACATGGTGGTAGTTCCCTATCCTTAATAACAGGTGTGCTGTTGCTTTTTTTCTACTCATCAGGGACTTCACCTGACTGCTTTGACTTCTCAAATACCATTGAGAGTGGCTCGGTGACTGCAGCGGTGAATTTCCTCAGAACTCTGGGATTCATCTCGCCAGGACCCAAAGACTCCTGGATGCCTGGATGTTTGGATCCTCAGGTGGTCCAGAACCTGATGTCCCATCACACTGTGGGATGGGGAGGGGTCTGTGGGACTGGCATTGCTTCCTCAATCCCCACCTACCAAACCAAAGATGAGGGCTGTGTCTAATGAGCAGTTATCAGAGAAGAGGGAAGCAAAAATGGTGTTGTGTATCTGAGCTTTTTCCTGTGCGTTGTTCCCAGCTGCAGTGCTGCCGGTAAGCAGCATCAGGCACAGAGTGCAGCCACGCTGCTCTGAGAAAGGAGACTACAGCGCACGTTTGTGAGAGAGGCACTGCTCTACATATGTGTGGCAGTGCCTTCATTACTGTATTGTATCCAACATGTGGCAGCAGAGAGCTGTGGTGCTCCAGAGTGCTGTAACGACTGCACAGAGAGATGTGTGGCTCTTTGTGAGAGCAGCCAGGAACTGAAATCTGCCTTTCCTGGAATGCCCTGGAACCTCACTTTGCTGACTGGTAATTGTCTGCCCAACAGGTAAGAGCAACGCACGCCCACCAGTGTTTACCCATTCCATAGCATGGCACAACATGGTGCTCCCAGAGCTCTTAATTGCACTTTATGGTGCCCAGAAGGCTGCCTGTCCTTTTCTTTCTGTGTTCTCCTTGTCTCTGGCCTTTCACTGCAGTGTTCTCCTTCTCTTTACCCTAGACATTCTCTACTGCATTTTCTTGCTGTCCTGTTTTGGTGTTCTGTGCCCCATTGTCTTGGCCATTGTACTTGGCTTTCTTTGCTGCATTCTCTTCAGCGTTTGGTTTTGGTGTTTCTTGCCATGTTCTCTTGGCTGTTGTCCCCAGCATTTTCTGCCATCTCATAGCCATTGCCTGGGCGTTCCCTGTGATGTTCTCCTCGGTATCCTGTTTGGCGTTCCCTGTGGCATTCTTCTTGGCCTCCAGTTTTGGCCTCACAACCACCTTCTCTTGGCCTTCTGCATTGGCTTTCTTTGCCATGTTCTCTCTGGCCACTTGTTCTGGCATTCCCTGCCACATCCTCTTGGCTTCCTGTTTTGGCACTTCCTGCCATGTTCTCTTAGCCCTTGCCTAGGCATTTACTGCTGTGTTCTCTTAGCCTTCTGTTTTGGCATTTCTTGCCGTGTTCTCTTGGCCGTTGTCCTCGGCATTTCCTGCCATCTCATAGCCCTTGCCTGGGCGTTCCCTGTGATGTCCTCCTCAGCGTCCTGTTTTGGCGTTCCCTTCCCTGTGGCATTCTCCTTGGCCTCCTGTTTTGGCCTACCCAGCCACCTTCTCTTGGCCTTCTGCATTGGCTTTCTTTGCCATGTTTTCTTTGGCCGCTTGTTCTGGCGTTACGTCCTCTTGGCCTCCTGTTTTGGCATTTCTTACCATGTTCTCTTGGCCTTCTGTTTTGGTGTTTCTTGCTGTGTTCTCTCGGCCTTTGCTGTTGGCCTTCCCTGCTGTACTCTCATTGCCCTCACCATAGCTTTTCATTGGGTATTTTCCTTGCTTTTGCCCTTCCCTTAGCCTTAGCTGTTTGCTTTGCCTTTACCTTGGATTTCCCTTTGCTTGTCCTGGGAGTTTGGCTCACCTTTGCCTTTGGATCTCTGGGATTGGCTGGGAGGCAGTGTTAATTGTAATCTTGACCTGAATCCCTAGCTTAATGGGAGCTCTAATGATAATTACATTTACCTGCAATGTGTCTGTCACCCTAACCCTTAGCCTGATATTAAAAATGTCTCTAACCCTAAATGCAGCAATAAAAATAACACTCCTTGTTTTCTGTCAAAGTAACCTTCATCCTAATTGTAGTGCAGAAAAGAATTGTTAAACTAACTGTGACTTCAAGCCAACAAATAGCATTAGTTATATCCCTAACACTCCTTTGCGTCATCATTTGAGCAATGTGCACAGGGTGCAGCCCCCGCATTTGCGGGACAGTGCCTTCATTACTGTATTGTGTCCAACAGGTGGCAGCGGAGAGCTGCGGCGCTCCTGAGCAGTGTAAAAACTGTACAGAGAGATCTGTGGTTCCTCCTGAGAGCAGCTAGGAACAGAAATCTGTATTTCCTGGGATGCCCTGGAAGCCGACTTTGCTGACCGGTAATTATCTGCCCAACAGGTAAGGGCAATGTACATCTACCAGTGTTTATATATTACTTAGTAAGACGCAAGGTAGGGTACCCAGAGTTCATTTCTGCACTTCAGCGTGCCTTACAGGCTGTCTGTTCTCTTCCTTCTGCGTTCTCCTTGCCTCTCCTCTGTGCCTGGTTATTTCCTGCAGCATTCTCTTTAGTCTCTATTTTGGTGTTTGTGGTGGCATTCTCTTGTGCATTGCCCAGTGTTTTGGCATTCGTGGTAATGTTCTTTTGGGCCTTGCCCTCCATTTTGGTGTTCCCTGTGGCATTATCTTGGGCTTTGCCCTCTGTTATGGTGTTATGTGTAATGTTCTCTTCAGTCTTGTGCCGTTTTGGCATTCCCTGAGGCCGCCTCTTTGGGCCCGGCCGCCTCTTTGGGCCCGGCCTCTTGACGCGGCCACCTCTTTGTTGTTTTCCATGACTTAGCCTTACTTTGATACTTTGCCCTCCCTTGGGTACTGTCTATACCTTTACACTCTGTTTTGGTGTTTGCTTCAGTGTTCTCGCCTTTTGCTCTTGCCTTTGCCTAGGCTTTCCCTAACAGTCACGCTGAGCATGATCCTAATAAACCTAACTGTAATATCTTCACCCCAGCCTTAATGAGCTCTGAACACCAAATGTAGTGCTAATTGTAACCATGACTGTATAGATAACTATACTAACTGTCCAAATTAACCCTGAACCTACCCTCTAACCCATCTCTAACCTTCAGTGTAATACTGAAAATAATTCTACATCTTCCCTGTTAAATACTCCTAACCTTAATGTTAAGCCATTTTTTGGGGTGGTCTTTTGCTTGCATGTTTTGTGAGGGTGGTCTTACGGTGAGCGCCGTTTGTGTCTTGGCGTTCCTCTTTCTAAAGTGTGTCTCTCTGTATTGCAGGCAAAGATGCCTTTGACACTTCCAGTCGATGACTTCCCCCCTGGGATGCCATGCTCTTTCCAGGCCTCCCACACTCACCGCCAGCTTAGTTCAGTTGAGCTGTTACCCATATCCCCCGGTCTCTTCCCTTCCCATAGTCTCCCTTTCACTCTGCCACAAGCCCCTACCACCGCCCAAGGTCATCACAGGCAATGTGTGGAATGCAGTACTTGTTCTCATTATAGTTCACCCCATTGGCCTCAGCCCAGCAAATCCAACCCACCCACACCCTTCCTTAGGGCCCTTCTACTCCCAGGCCAATCAATCCTTCCTTCTCATGTGATTTTGTGTTCCTTCCCAGCCAGCCTAAGACTCATGCCCCTTTGTGGCTATTCTGAGAGTTGCGCTGATTTCAGTATGTGCATTCAACTTAAGTCAACCAAATTGTCATTAGCTTTACAATCAATTTCTCTCCACCAAATTGGCTTTAGTTTTACATTCGGTTTATTTCAACCAAATAGGCTTTAGCTTTGCCTTGCTTATGGGGTTGGGTTAGCTTTGCTTTGTTTGTACCGCAGGGCTAACCCAACCCTGTAAGCAACACCCAAGGGCCGTTGGAGGTCATTTGCCTTCCTTTCCGGCCAGTCTGAGACTTGCATTCTGTTTTGGATGGGCTGAGATCTAAACTGCTTTTGAGGTGGATTGCAATACATAATGTTTTTGAAAATGTGATGTCATTA